>NW_017731413.1:3311096-3433013 GCF_001890085.2 Hipposideros armiger
CCTTCCTTCCTTCCTTCCTTCCTTCCTTCCCTCTTTCTTTCTTTTTTAATCCTACTGCTTGACATTTGCACTTGATCTGCTGTCATGATGCCCTGCCATCCTGGAAAACTTTATTTCCCTGCTTGGGAGAGAGTTCTCAAGCCATTATTTGTCTATTGATTCTTCTTACCATTGCAGTGATAGAAAGCTCAAATGTATGGGGTTCTCCGTTCTACTGCTTCTGCTTGCTCTAACTTGACCCTCAATAGCCAGATAGCTACTTAATGACCACAGATAGGATTTATAAGGCAGCATCTGTTAATGATGTGTCATTTAACACATATATGTTAACAAACTATTAGCTATTCCACATCAGTTTAGAGTTCTTTGATTGCAAGCAACAGAAAATTACTCTGGCTAATTGAATCAGGAAAGGCTACACCAAAAGGTTATGTGGAGCTCTCAGAACAGATAAAAAGGCTGGAGACCTAGCACAGAAAAAAAAAGTGAGATCCCAGAAAGGTTTGGGGAGTTCTAGCTAACAGGAACAACTTGACAGTCTTAATGAGGCACTGCCTTGGAATGAATGAGATCGAATCATTGCGGGGGAGGGAGTTGTTGCTCTTATTACATCACCGATGTTTCAGAGTACCAGAAGGGTAAGTCCAGTGGGTTTAGATCAAGGTTTTTCAACCTCTGCACCTACTGACGCTTTGGACCAGCTCATCCTTTGTTGTAAGGAGCTGTCCATACGCATTGTAGGAAGTTCAGCAGCATCTCTGGCCTCTATACACTCAATGCCAGTTGCATTCTCTCTAGTAGTGATAACCAAAAATATCTCCAGAAATTGCCAGATGTCCCTCAGGAGGCCAAATCATCCCCAGTTGAGAACCACTGGCTTAGATTGAATGCCAAAACTGCCCATCCTGTGGTTTCAGAAAGGCCAAGCACCTTGATGTACAATCCCATGAGACAAAGGGAAAGTGCGTAAGTCTCCTCAAAGAACGTCAGGATACTGTTCCCAAAAGATGGGGGGATTAATGCTTGCTGTCTATTTCCACATGGGTAAGCAGAAAGTTCTAGAGAAAATTAAGCCTGAAACACTGTTGGAGGCAAAAGTGAGAAAACTTGACACTGTCATACTTCCAGCACATTATGAGACGGTAGGGTTCTTTGGAAAATACAATGATGCTGGAAAAAAATGGAAGGCATTAGAAAATGAGGAAGACCAAATATGAGATGGATTGACTCCATAAAAGAAGCCACAGGCATGAGCTGAGCAGGGCTGTTGAGGACAGGACATTGTAGACGTCACTCATTCATAGGGTCGCCAGGAGTCAGAGCTGACTCAACAGCACATAACACACACAAGCAGAAAGTTGAAGGAGTTAAGTTTGCAACCCATGTATTCAGAGACCAAGGGGAAAATGTGAAAATTTAAAAATTTCTGAAATATAGTATAGAAGAAATCATCAGAACGCTGTATCAGCCCTGCACAATACTATGATAGTTAGCATTCACCTCCAGGAAAAGCGGTAAAAACCCCAGTAAAGTGGGTGTTCTCCATTTTTATTCAAATTCTCCATGTTTCCCTATCTGTTTTTAAATCCTGCCAGATCTTTTCCAACTCCTGGTATCCATGGACTTGTGGTAATTGACATGGCCAATTTAGGGGAAACTGATTCCAAATCCCAGAGAACAACCAATGCATCTCCGTATTAATTAGTCAGTTAATTCTGTTGGTTCCAACCTGGTGCTAATGAGACCAAAGACACGAATCCAATCCTCAGGCCATATGGGCTGTTCAACAGCCAGCCTGAAGCCCCACTCTAACAAGCCAACTGATAGGTAGATGTAGATGGCTACTGGTGGGAGTGGGTAGGGGAGAGGACGGATGTGTCCAGAAAAAACCCATTCCCACTGCTAGAACACGCCATGTGGCACATTCTCCCAGGAATGGGGTTCTCGTATCCTCACAGGACACAGAGCCCAGCAAACACCATCCACGGTACCCCTTTCCTAGCACCGCAGCATGTGATGCCACATATTTTCTCCCCGCTTCCCAGCTCCGATCTACCCATATTAGCTTCCTCTGCTGCTCCCTTCCCTTCTGTTCATTAACATTTCTAAAAAATCAGTGCAGAGTTTCATCTCCAATCTGCACCGACTCTAAATTCCCCGGTCCTACCATCCGCCGCAAGACTGGGCTTGTCTCTTCTTCCATTATTATTTCTGACAGCCCCAAAGAAATCACTTAATATTCACTTCAGTTTCCTTTTCCAGACAGTCTTAAAAATCAATTTCAAAATTTTTCTTCTTGATCCTGTCATTTAGCACTGAAATGGCCCGAACTGATTACTTGGGAGCGTATTAGCATTTCGCCCTTCTCCTTCTAGGACGTCGGCTCTACTTAGCGAGTCTGTTCTGGAATGATTTAAGTTGCCTTTCATTGCAGGGTTGTTGTTTTTCACTGAGAAACATGATTTTTTTTAAAGCTATATTTGTAGAACAACTTTCAAGTACCTTAAAAAAAGAAAAAAACAACAGTGAAGAATAGGCAAAATACTTTGGCTAAGAGAAAAACCAGATTCAATGAGAGAAAAAAGAAAAACGTAAAACTGCAATTCCTCTAAAACCTTCAAAAGCACCACTGAAAGCCTCTACTTTCCAAACAGTGAATTAGTAACAATATCATCTTATTTATTAATAAAAAGGAGAAGTTCAATTAGCCCTTCCTGTAAGATGCTGAAACCTGCAAGGAAGCCAAGAACAGGCAGAAAGGGGTCTGAAAGGGAAGAAAAGGTAACGACAGCTTTTATGAAAAAGAGAGAAGGGCCTTTGTCTTTGCTGCCATTCTGGGCACAGCCTAGAGAACTGAGTTCATGGTTATTGTCACTGCCCATCTTCCATGCTATTGTTTTGCTTTTGCAGGTTGTCTTTAATTCTCTAACATTATTAGAGAACTGAAGAGATCAAAGCCACCAGGAGGACCAAGCAGTGTGGAGGGGGTGGGGTGCCAAACTAAATGAAGTGTGTCCAGAGCATTTTTCCCTTCGCCTGCGTTTTCTCTTCTTAATGAACAGAGCATGGTTTTGAAAGTAAGGAATGCTAGAGACATGACATTTGTAAAAAGCTTAGGGCCATGCAAAAACAGTCCTCCAGCCTGATAACCGTAACTGATTTTTGTTCTCACCTCTTTAAGATTATCATTCCGCTATATTTGTAATTCCACCAGCTTATTTATCTTGTTACATATCCTAACAGACCTCCGCCCACATGACTCTGGCTTGAAAAAAGAAAATATCTGCTACAATGATGAAGGAACAAAAGCTATTGGCATGAACTGCACGATAGAAAACAATTGGATTTTTCTTACAGGATCAAAGAGTCAAAAATCATTCTCTCTGGGATGGTAGAACATCAAACATTGGAACTTAAAAGTGTCACCTAAAGGAATTAACAAACTCCCGGATGTGTGTCCAGCCTTAACCCACTCTCTGAGATGAAGATAAGTTGTAGGAACCCATCCGCACCACAGCAACTGTAATCGGTCCTTGCAGAGACACAATGAGACTTGCAGAGAGAGTGCCCTGTATCTTTCCTGCCTGCCAAAGGTGTGGCAGTTCTGTGCAGAGCAAGTGTCCTCGGAGTGCCACCAGGATGCCACTTACAGTAAACACCATAGTACTGCCCTGGGTTTTAGGCACTGATTGCACGAAGTCAGCCAGTTATGACAATGGATGAAAAAGGACCTAATTTAACCCAGTGAAGGTGATCTACTATTGTTAGAATGGTTACTGAGCATCAATAATGCATTACAATCCACCTGCAACACTGCCCAGACTAGGAATTCACTCATCTACATGAATGTACAAGTAACCAGGACATGTTTTGACAACGAGGGAAAAATGGAAATTTTTAGATTACTGATATATATCATCTTTGGAGACTGTGGTGGTAGCTGGGAGAAGAAAAACTTTAATCTAGATCCTCAAGTGAGTCATACGGTGAAAGCAGATGAGTTCACCATCTATACCAGAATTCTCCAGAAAGTTCTGCCAGACTTCAAGCAAAGCCAATAGAAGAACACCCATGCTTTCAAAATTAGGTTATGATTCACTTTACCAAAAGTCCATTTATTTTACTTAGGGATTTACTTTGAAATTCCTACAAATAACATTAGCTCCTTGAATGCATTTCTAATTGGATTAGAATTATAAACATTTCAAACTAGACTCAACTGTCAGAGACAGAAAATCTGAACTACTCATGTAATTAACACATGTCCCTAGGCTAACCGGCCTAGAAATAGGACCCTGCATGGGGACGACAAACCCTTAATCTAATGATGCCACACTTTTAGCTTGTTAGTCATCAGCTCACATTTCCTATGATACTGCAGCAGTTGATTCTAATAAACTGAGTGTGAGGCGAGCTCAATCCATAATCATCTAGCATTTTCATTGGCAGGTGACTTTAGAGGTCACCTAACAAAACCTCCCTCCAAGATCAGGGGCCCCACAGGCACACGCCTGATAGCCTCTGCTTAAGCACATCCCAGCCTGACAGGAGAGGACTACTTTTCAAGGCTCTTCTTCTGTGTGCCTCAACTTTTGATGCTACAGGGTTTCCTATGGAACAGGCAACATTTACAGATGGATAAGTGAAGTTCACGACATAGGAATGGGGGCAGTTAAGAAAAAAAGCCTGTTTTTATTTTAGTCATCTCTGTTCTGCTGAAGCATTTGGTTTCCTGACACTTCCATTTCGAATGTTTCTACGTAACTTCGCCTTCATTTGAACCCTTTGTCCTACACTATCCTCAGATTTACCTATTATCTAATTCAGAAAAACGGCAGCACCAAGCATCCCAAATACTCACAATCCATTTCTTGCAAATCACCTATCAGCTGACAGTATCACATCCCTTCACCTGAGACTAAGGAAATGCTGACAATGCCATGAGCTTCACGGACACACTGTGGAGAAAAGCATCTCGGGTTTTTGAAAGGCTTTCAACCTTCAAGACTCTGGCGCTCTCTAACTGGGAATGGGTCCTGGGCAACAAGGCCACAGGCTAACAATTTGTGGAAGGCCGTTTTGGTCTACTGCTGGGCTGGTTACTGCGATATGATGGAATAGAAAAAAAATATACCCAACATGGGTCTTTGAGGTCAAAGACCTTCCATGGTCTCACTGGGAAGGCAAGACAAATATACAAAGCCAAAGACTAGATCCTTAAACTAACATTTCATTTTTGAACTGAAAGAGAAGAGAGATCATTTGTGGATTTGCTAATTATACTTCTGTGCCATGCACACGTCAGCCCTGAACGGCTCGTCCATGGCTTCAGGTGGCTTCGGGGTATCTCATCCAGGCCTCTCTCGATTCTCCCGCACGTTCAGTTGACACCACTTCCTGCTCATGGTTTCTGACAGAACACACCCTGCTGCGGTGGCTGCTCTAGCTCTTCCCCATTTTATGCCAAGCAAACGTGAAAGCAAAACACTTTCAACACCTATCCAGTATTAGTTTCCAAATTTAACATGCCAGCATGGAAATAAGCTTCCAAAACCTAAAGCGTGTTGTCATATAAATAGATGTTAAGCAGTTTTAAATACTTACAAACAGTCCCTTTCGCACCCCGTTACCATCTTCTTTGTGTGTAATGTTAACTGGAAGGAAAAAAAAAAAAAAGGAAAAGAAAAATAGCCCAAACGAGTAGCAAGTGAAAGCTTGAAAGCAACACAGGGAAGAAATATATGTAAATCGTCTGCACGAATCCTCAGTTCTCCCTCTTCTCAGATTTTAGCCTTACAGGATTCAATTTCACACTAAACACAGCAGAGATGTCTGAGACAAAGGAGGGAGAGAATGAATCGTTTAATATACATTCTAGAAGAATATAACCCCATTCTTTTCTGAGCAAATTCATGTCAACCTCCTCTCCTCTGCAGATGAATACAAGCATTTTTAAATAAAATGTCACCATACATCTTGATGTTGCAAACATAAGTCCCCCAGATATTTTGTGTAGCTTCAGGAGTAAAGAAAGCTTCCAAGGCATTTACTCGGAACACAGCAGCAGACTCTCCAAGAATACGTTGGGCACTAAATCCTAAATAATATTACATGGAAGATACAGCACATTTCACACTTTTTTTCTTTTTTTTTTCTTTTTTTTAGGAGACTTGGGGCATTGAGGGCAATCTCGGGAATACAAAGCTAGGTTGAAACAAATAAACTTTAAATCATTTTTAAAAACTAAAGGGTCCTGCTTCAATCTGTCTGGAGTAATTACTTAAAACAGAGAATCAGAGAGATTTTTAAGTCAAGGGGAAATAACCTTATCTTTAATTTTTCACTTTATTAAAAACTTAAAATATTAAATAACCATTGAAAATAATAGAATACTATAACATGTACAGTATGTAAATAAACATTAAAATATATTAGGCAAAAATATTTTAAGTTTGGAGCCCAAGAATCGCAAATAAGAGGAGACCCTTATTTGGCAAAACTGAAGGAACACACAAAAAAGATTTTTTTTTTTTGAGGCAGCTGTGCCCTCTGGAGGTGGCACTTGGGAATTGAATAAATCTTCACGAAATGTATAACAAGGACTTTCCTCAAGATTTGAACATACACTTGGAAATGCAAAGAAGGCTTAGAAGGTTTCATTCATGTTCCTTTCTTTGTGTCAAACCAGTTTTCAATGAATACTAATTTAGAATTTCAATTTAGAAGTGTTCAAATGGGTGCAAAACATTTTGGTAGAAGGGATTAAACGCCTGCATTCAATATCTGGAATACAATGAGTAGGGACATGCTGAATACTATGAAAAGAAAAAATGGTAGTTACAAATCAGCTATCCTCAAAAGCTCTTTTGGTGTATTGCACGGGGGTAGGCGACCTACCCTCCTGGTACCATATTTTCCAACACTCCCCGAGAGAAATCGAACCATCTAGACTAGCAAATGCATTGGTCCTATCTTCTCAGAAGAAATTCACCACCTCTCCTTGATTTTCCCTTTAATCTGTTTTTTAATATTTTATTCCTAATAAATGGAGCTCAATTTCCCCAGTTGGGGAATATGTTATTCCAGTGGGAGAAGTAAGAGATAAGTATTTCCTGTGGGGGGTTTAGAGATAGAAATTAATAAAGTCGGCTTTGTGTGTTTGAAATTTCAATAGAGAAAAATATATAAATGAAGGCTATAATTAAGGGGAAGGAGGATCAAAACCAAAACAACCTCAAAAGCAGTCCTCACTTGATGTGAAAACAAAAACAAAGCCACCACATTTAAAAAGAGAACGAAGTCATCTTCTGGATTGTAAATTTGCCTCGGATGTGGATGAATGTTGTGTCTTTTTTGAAACGAAGTGGGGAAAAACTAAAAGAACTGAATGAGGCTGGTGCATGGGGAAAGAGTATTATTACTATCAGTCAGGTGTAGACTACACCCAAATATCAGTGGGACGCGGTACTTTAAGTAAACAGCTCCCAGGTGTGTGTGTGTTCGGTGAGCAGCCTGCATTACCAGGCCGCACTGCAACCGAAGGTTGAGAAAAAGGAAAGCAAAGATTATCTTCCGCTTCCAGGTTCTGGCCATCGGTCCAAGGTCAACCTCACTCCCCAAACCCACTTCCTCCCCAGAGGGAAGTCAAGGACCCAGAGTTACTAGAACCTGACCGTTACCAGCTTCCCTCAGCCTCTGTTCCAGCCCACCAGGCAGATTCTTTTTTTTTTTTTAAGATTTTTAATTGGGGAATTGGGGGATGGGAACAGCGCTGGGGAATTGGGGGAAGGGGAACAGACAAGTTGCTGTCGTTTTGTTCTTCAGTCTAGTTGTGGAGGACGTCGCTTTACTGGCCCAAGTTGGCATCATCATTGCGCTCTTCCTGGTCGAGGCAAATCAGTCGCCAGCTTCTGGATGGCTGCTCACAGTGGCTGCTGGCCGCTCACGCTGGCTGCTGGCTACACACGGTAGCCCATGGCAACCCACTGCCACAGGGGCTGCAGCCTACACCGTCGCCTTCGACTCAAGGCAGCCCAGCTCCAGGTTGAGCTGTTGTTCAGCATCTTAGCTGTAGAGGGCAGTGTCACTGGCCCTAATATGTGGGATCCAAACCGGGGCCCTCTGGCGTCCCAAGCCAGTTCTTAACCAACGCGCCACTCTGCCGGCCCCACCAGGCAGATGCTTAATTCTTCAAGTTCTCCTGCCCTTTGGCCGCGCCCTTTCTCCCCAAAGTGCATGCCTCACCCCCAACGCCGATTCCTTAAAGAGGCCCAGATAGGCGCCCCTGAAACTTACAGGTAATGCTGAGGTCCCATTGAAGGAATGGCTCAGCACCCCCAAATGTGAAGCACATACGTTAGGACTGGCAGTAGGAGGACGCCAGCAGCCTGTGCCCACCTTCCCGCCTGCCCGCCTTCGCCTTCGCTTTCGCCTTCGCCTTCCCCTTCCCCTTCCCCTGGGCCGTGCACCTGTACATCGACTGGAGGGGCTGCTGCGCCACGCAGCGCTGACAGACAGAGGAACCCGCGGTGAGTCTCTCAGCCCCAGGCCCCACAGGCCGCTGGCCTGGTCCAACGCTGGCGCCCACATGGAGCCAATGTGAGCTAATGGGTAAGGGAAACTGGGCTGAGGCTACAGGGGACCAGTTTCTTAAGTTCTCTGAACCTCAGGCTCCTCATCTAAGAAAATGGTGATTAACACTGATATCTAAGCCACAGTCATCAGTTATGACTGTATATTCACTCATTCATTCATTCATTCACAACAAATATGCCTTGAGGTCTCCGTATTGTTCTTAGCACTGTAAAGGCAGTAGGGATACCCTGACAATCAAATTGGACCCAGTCTCTGCCTTCCTTGAATGTACATTCAAATGGGATTAACCTGGGGTAGCAGAAATGCGATCGTGCATGTGGACCTCTTAGGTCAGCTCCTAGCTCTTGCTTCGCCTCTGGAAAATGTTGATGCTGCTTATTCTTATGTTATTTATTATTATTATTATTATTATTATTATTATTATTATTATTTGCCTATGTCTACATCGAGATAGTGTACATCACTGAAGGGAGTCACATCTTTGTAAAAACAAACCCTGCACAAATGGGAATGCTCTTCTCAACCTTTTTTTCTTTTAGGTATATTAAGGTTTTAAATCCATCTGAACAAGGGCAGATTCAGTCTACCTAGGTCCTGAGACTGATTTTCTTAAGCACATTTCAGGAAGATGTAGTCTTCCATTGCTATGTAACGAATTACCGCTATCTTTGCGTCTTAAAACAGCACTCAGTTATTATCTCACAGTTTCCATGGATTGGGCATCCAAGCACTGGGTTCTCTTCTCAAGGTCTCCCATGGCTGGATGCATCCTCACCTGGAGACCAGAGGTAGCTCTAGGACCGAAAGGACCCCTCCTTACCTTTGGCTCTCAGTCCTCAACCCTCTCCAACCTCCTCATTCCCCTCCTCTGCCTCTCTGCATGAGTAGGGATGACAGCCAATGCTGGAGCTCAGAAGATACAGGGCCTTTACTGAGGGCCATACGGAAGAAAGGCTCTGACACCCAACCCACAGTGCCTCTGGCCTGGCAGCAAGGGGGCACTTGGAAGTGGAGGGGTCAAGAAGACATCCCGAGTTCAGAGCCCAGCTCTGCCACTTTCTCCCCTTGCCACTCTCAGTCTAGTTACTGAATTTCTCTTTCTGCAGCTGTAAAGTGAAAAGAATCAGACTTCCCGCTGGGTTGTTGTAAGCATTGAATGAGATAATATACATCAAGTGCTTAACACAGCACCTGTATGGTAAAAGTACAAGAATTGGAAAAACAGAAAGCCTATCTAGGAAGCAGCTTGGAGAAGGAGCAGTTGCTATTTCTCAGTGTCTGCTGCTGAGTGCCCAGAACGGTGCTGGGAACTGTGGGATTTATAGGCATCCATAAAGCATGATGTCTAACCTTGAGGCATACAATCCAGTTGAAACACAAGGCAATTTACCCAACAAACAGGTGCACTTTCATAGAGATAGATTGTTAGCACCACAGTTCTTTCTCAAGGATTTTTTACCCAGCACCTACAAGCACTTGGCCTCTCTATGTGTTCAAGCCAACGCTTCCAAGGTCTGGCACTTCAGCAGCTGGTCTTGCCATGACCAGCATTGACATGATGGCTGGATATAAGGTCCCTGAAGTATTCAGAGAGACCTACCCATGGGACCCTCAGTTTGTGACACCAGAATGCTCAGCCAACAATCAGGAAGGCTCCATTTACTTCTGCCAAGTAAGAGTCAATATCCAGTGAGACTGCCTTAGAGGACCTGGCAGGACCGAAGACTGTGAATGGTGCTGGATTATTTTCCTACACCTTCTGTAACGAATTACCACAAACATAGTGGCTTCAAACAACACACATTTATTTTCTTACAGTTCTGGAGGTCAGGAGTTCCAAATCAGTTTCCCTGGGCCGAAGTCCAGGTGTCAGCAGGGCTGCATCTTTCTGGAAACTCGGGCAGGATCAGAGTCCTTACCTTTTCCAGCTGCCCACATTGCTTAGCTCGTGGACCTGCATCACTTTGAGCTCCTTCTCTGACTTTGACACTCCTGCCTCCCTCTTAGAAGAACCCTTGTGATTACATGGGGTTCACCTGGATCACCCAGGATACTCTTCCCATCTCAAGATCCTCAGCTTAATCACATCTACAAAGTCTCTATTGCCATGTAAGGGAACATAGTCACAGGTTTGGGCGATTAGGGTGTGGCATTTTAAGGGGCCACTATTTTCTTACCACAGGTGCCTACTTCCCTGAATACGATGCCTGTGAATATATTTCCCCCTCCTAAATGATTCAGAATAAAACGACTCATCTCTAGTCCATTTGCCTGATCTAGCCTACAAACAACTTGAAGATTAAACATATTTTTATTGAAGTAAGTTTTTGAAGTTTAGTGGGAAAAAGATACTGTGCTCCCGACACCACAGGAGAATAATTGATCATTAAAATCTGCTTTTAAATGCAACTGATAGGGTACCATTTAATAAGATTTGAAAAGAGAGACTATATTTTAATAGCAACCTAGCATTCTTCACTTCAATGTTTGCAAACTGTGGTGATCACTCACACCTACGTTCCCCCTACCCTCTTTCTAACTATTCTTTAAATTGACTTCATATTGTTGGTTTTTGGGGTTTTTTTTGACAGTTCAGTGACAGGCACAAATTACTTTCCTGTTACCATGGCAACCAAAGGACCTCCAACTAGAGAAAAAATTAAAATAAAAGGGAGAAGAAATCGCCCAAATTGGCATTAATGAGTCATTGTCCAAGTGTAATCAGGTGTCCACTGGTCAAGCTTTGGGAGCTTCTCCAGTAAGGACCCCTGAATCAGTCAGCCAGCAGGGGAAGTCACCCATGAGAACAAGAATGCTTGTTCCTGCGAGCAGCAATGGTTTAAAGTTTATAGAACCTTCTACTCTCCCTTTACTTATGCATCTCTTTTATTTGGAATGTCTCCTTTGTTTTTCACATCCTCCTGCTCTTCCCCTTCTGAACACATTAGTTACTATGGAAACATTGGTGTGAATGTCAGGAAGCCTGCCTCAGAAATGCTTCATAAAGTCAATTTATAGAATGGTCTGACATTTATCTCATGTTTGGGAAATTTAAAGAATTTGTGATATTCATGACCACGGACAGGAGTGGGTGGTAAACACTGTGCTATATATGGATTTAAAATTTTGTGTTATATATACTGCAAAAACATCTGGTTTTGTCTTTTAGGAGAAGAATAGCAAAAAAATACAGGAGTCTGGTTTGGGATTTGAAATTGGATTCATTCTCCATCAGTTCAGGAAGGATTTCTACTTTCTAAGTTTGTAAGGCTGACTGGAATCTCTTGTGTCAAAATAAATGCTTTTTGAAAAAATTATGGTTGGCTTATTTTTTTTAACTGTTACCTGACAATAAAACAAATGGCATTATCCGTAATAATGTACACAGGGCAGCAGCAATATCAGCTAAAGACACAGAAATGTTAATATCCATGCTGTAAAAATTCTTACTTCACTATGGAGAATTTCAGACTTAGTGTTACCCTAAGGAATCATAATAATAATAGCTAACATTTATAACACACTTACTATGTGTCAGGCCCCATACGAAATATTTTACATGTATTAATTCATATGATTCTCAAAACAACCTGGTGAGGTAGGTGCTATATCCTTACACTTTTTTTACACAAGAGTGAACTAAGGCACAAAGGTTATATAACTCGTCCATGTAGTGGTAGGAACCAAGATTCAAGCCAAAGCAATTGGGCTCCAGAGCCTATAATCTTAAGCATCGTGCAAAATTTCTCCTGTATAAAAATTAAAATAATACTAACAACATATCCAGAAAGAGAGCTTTTAGTCCTGTTCTGGATTAAAAAGACAATCTAAGCATTGACTTTCAGTACTACCTCTCTGCTGATACGGCCCAAAGCCTCGCATTGTCGATAAAGATACAATGAGTTCCTAGTGATGACATAATGGAGATATGTCAGTTCAGAGTTAAATTTGACTTTCCACTTTCAGGCTCTTATGTATTTTGTTACATATAAAAGAGTAACAAGCTATAAATAGGAAAGCTATAAATAGCAGGAAAGGCTATAAATAGCAGGAAAGGCTATAAATAGCAGGAAAGGCTATAAATAGCAGGAAAGGCTATAAATAGCTAAAAAGATATTGACATTATCTCCACTGTATTCCATCAGAAGAGTTTTTTGTTTGTTTGTTTTATTGTGAAATAAACATATTTTTAAATTCGTTTCAGCTGTACAACACAGTGCAATAGTTATACTTTTTACCCCTCAAAGTGACATCCCTCCTTCCCCAATCCACCGCCCCACTCCCCCCTCGATATCATATATATCTATTAAAATTCCATTGACTCCACTCCCACACTATACTCCACATCCTGTGACCATATATATATATATATATATATATACACAATTATAGTTAATGTTCAATATTAAACAACATCAGCTTCAAGTGTCCAGTGCAGTGATCAAGCCTCTACCCCATCCATGAAGTGGTCTCCCTAACAAGACATGTGACCATCTGACACCCTACAAAATATTTACATTATTAATTATAGTCCCCGAACTGTCTTTCATATCCCTGGGCAATATTGTAGTTACCTATTTGTGCTGTCTAATCCCTTCCCCTTCTCCCTCAACCCCACCCCTCTCCCAACTAGCAACCATCAGTTTTTCCTCTATATCTCTGAGACCATTTCTGTTTACTTTCCTCGTTCATTCAGTTTTTTAGATTCCACATAAAAGTGAGATCATGTGGTATTTGTCTTTCTCAGACTGACTTATTTCACTTAACATGATAGTCTCTAGGGCCATGCATATCGTTGCAAATGGTACAATTTCATTCTTCTTTATAGCGGAGTAATACTCCATTGTATAAATGTACCACTATTTCTTAATCCAGTTGTCTATCAATGGGCATTTCAGGTTGTTTCCAAGTCTTGGCTATTGTAAATGGCACTGCAATAAACTAGGGGTGCATATATTTTTTTGAATTAGCGTCTTGGGTTTCTCTGGATAGATACCCAAGAGTGGAATTTCTGGGTCATAAGGTAGTTCCAGTTCCAGTTTTTTTGAGATATCTCCATGTTGATTTTCATAATGGCTGCACCAATCTGCAGTCCCACCAACAGTGCACCAGGGTTCCCTTTTCTCCACAACCTTGCCAGCACTTGTTGTTTGTTGATTTATTGATGATAGCCATTCTGACCGGAGTGAGGTGGTATCTCATTGTGGTTTTTATTTGCATCTCTCTAATGATTAGTGAGGTTGAGTGTTTTTTCATATGCCTGTTGGCCATCTGTATGTCCTCTTTATAGAGAAATGCCTCTTCATATCCTCTGCCCATTTTTTAATTGTGTTGTTTTTTCGGTGTTGAGTTGAATGAGTGTTTTATAAATTTTGGATATTAACCCCTTATCAGATATATCATTGGTAAATATCTTCTCCCATTCAGTAGGCTTCCTTTTTGTTTTATTGATGATTTCCTTTGCTGTGAAAAAACTTTTAAGTTTGATGTAATCCCATGTTTATTATTATTTTTTATTTCCCTTGCCTGAGGGGACATATCAGTAAAAATATTACTGAGGTTAATGTCTGCAAATTTACTCCCTATGTTTTCTTCTAGCAGTTTCATGGTTTCAGGTCTTACATTTAAGTCTTTAATCCATTTTGAATTTGTTCTTGTATATGGTGTAAGTAGGTGGTCCATTTTTGTTTTTTTGCATGTGTCAGTCCAATTTTCCCAGCACCATCTATTAAATAGATTATCTTTACTCCAATGTAAATTCTTGCTTCCATTGTCATAGATTAAATGACAATATATGGATGTGTTTATTTTGGGGCTCTCTATTCTGTTCATTCATCTATGTGTCTGTTTTTATGCCAGTACCATACTGTTTGGGCCCATTTTGTTTATCTTTTCAGAAAACCAGCTGTTGGTTTCATTGATCTTTTGTATTGTTTTGGTCTCTACTTCATTTATTTCTGCTCTGGTCTTTATTATTTCCTTCCTTGTACTTCCTTTGGGCTTGTTTTGCTGTTCTTTCTCCAGTTCCCTTAGTTGTAAAGATAGTCTGTTGATTTGAGATTGTTCTTGTTTCTTTAGATAGGCCTGCATTGCTATGAATTTCCCTCTTAGGACTGCTTTCACTGCATCCTATAGATTTTGGGTTGTTGTGTTTTCATTTTCGTTTTTCTTAAGATAGCTTTTGATTTCTTCCTTGATCTCATTTTTGACCCACTCACTATTATTAGCATGTTATTCAGTCTGCATGTATTTGTGTGCTTTCTGGATTTCTTCTTATAATTGATTTCTAGTTTCAGAGCATTGTGGTAAGAAAAAATGCTTGATATGATTTCAATCTTCTTACATTTATTGAGACTTGTTCTGTGGACTAACATATGGTCTATCTTGGAAAATGTTCCATGTATACTTGAGAACAATATATATTTTGTTGCTTTGGGGTGAGATGCTCTAAAAACATCGATTAAATCCAGCTGGTCTAAAGTGTCATTTAAGGGCACTGTTTCCATGTTGATTTTCTGTCTGGAGGATCTGTCCATTGGTGACAACGGGGTGTTGAAGTCCCCTACTACAATAGTGTTACTATTGATCTCCATCTTTATGTCTGTCAAAATCTGTTTTACATATTTAGGAACACCTATGTTGGGTGCATAGATGTTTACTAGGGTTATGTCCTCTTGTTGGATCAATCCCTTTATTATTATGCAGTGCCATTCTTTGTCTTTTATTGTAGTCTTCATTTTAAAGTCTACTTTGTCTGAAATAAGTATTGCTACTCCAGATTATTTTCTCATTTCCAGTTGCGTGAAATATCTTATTCCATCCCTTTACTTTCAGTCTGTGTGTGTCTTTTGATCTGAGATGAGTCTCTTATAAACAGCATATGCATGGGTCCTATTTTCTTATCCACTCAGTCACTCTATGTCTTTTGATTGGAGCATTTAACCCATTCACATTTTAAGTGATTATTGATAGGTGCATATTTATTGCCATTTTGTTATTTGTATTTTTGGTCTTCCTGGGTTAGCTTGTTTTCCCCTTTCTTCTGTTTAAAAAAGCCCTTTTAACATTTCCTGAAATGTTGGCTTTGTGGTAATGAATTCCCTAAGCTTATTCTTTTCTGAGAAGCTCTTTATCTCTCCAATTTTAAGTGATAGCCATGCTGGATAGAGCAATCTTGGTTGTAGGCCTTCATTTTGCGTCACTTTGAATATTTCCTGCCACTCCCTTCTGGCCTGTAGAGTTTGTGTAGAAAAGTCAGTGTTAGTCTTATAGGAGTTCCTTTGTATGTAACCTGCTGTCTTTCTCTTGCTGCTTTCAGGATCCTTTGTCTTTAACCTTTTCCATTTTTACTATGATGTGTCTTGGTGTGGACCTGTTTGGGTTCAGTTTGTTTGGAACTCTCTGCATTTCCTGGGCTTGTATGTTGATTTCCTTCACCGGGGTAGGGAAGTTCTCCGTCATTATTTCTTCAAATACATTCTCGATCCCTTGTTTCTTCTCTTCTCCTTCTGGTATTCCTATGATGCAAATGTTGTTGTGCTTGATGTTGTCCCACAGGTCTCTTAAACTATTTTCATTGTTTTTTATTTTTTTCTTTTTGTTGTTCCAAGTGGGTGATTTCTGCTATTTTGTCTTCTAAATCGCTGATCTGATCCTCTGCTTCATCTAATCTACTGGTGATGCCTTTGAGTGTGTTCTTCATTTCAATTATTGTTTTCTTTTGTTCTAACTGGTTGTTTTTTGTTTTTGTTTTTGTTTGTTTTTTTAGCTGAGCCATCCTGCCCCCTGTTGGCAGCTCAGCAGCAGCTCAGCTCGGGCCAGGCATCGAACCGCTTTTGCTCAGAGCTCAAACTCTTGAGCAAGCTCTTAACCAACTGAGCCACTCGGCCGGCCCCTAACTGGTTGTTTTTTATGATTTCTCTATCCTTCTTTATGTCCTCACTAAGTTCCTTAAACATTCGTATCTTCAGTGTTCTAAACTCTGTCTCTGAAAGGTTGGATACCTGTTTCATTTAGTTCCATTTTTAGAGGTTTTCTTCTGATCTTTTACTTGGGACATGTTTCTTTGTTTCTTCATTCTGGCTGTCGCTCTGTTATTGCTTCGATGTATTAGACAGATCACCTAGAAAAAAAAAAGGAAAAAAAGGGGGAGGGTCTCTCCACCCACTTTAATCTGCAGACCACTTGCTCAGCAATAGAGACTCTGGGGAAACTCGTGAGCACCAGCTGTTTGGGGGAAGGGCTCAACACATCATGCACCAGCCTCCCTCTCAGGCTTGCAGTGAGCTTCCTGCAATTAGCTGCTGTGTGCTCTGGAACCATGCTGTTATTGAGGGCTGTCTGCTGCAAAAAAAAAAACAACAACAAAAAGAACTGTGGCCTGTGGAGGTGAGGACCAGGCACCAGGGACTCAGGATGCCCCTGGCAACACAGCTGTAGGTGGGCGGGGCAGGCCCCCAAGGCACCACAGGGTGTGGTCAGTGGCCCCCACCAAGTCAGAGCAGCATGCACTCCTGTACCAGCAACCAGCCCGCACAAACTCGCCAGGGAAGCCCCAACTGGATCACATAAGCACACAGCTCACAGCCCAACACTCCCTGGAAAACTCCCAGTCTCAGCCTGTCCCAATCAGCTGCTCACAGATCAGGCCAAGCAGCCCGACAGCCAATCGCCAGCCTGGCAACTCTGCACACAGTGCGGAGAGCGGGGACCCAAGGCGGCTCGCGCACTCTGGCGTCTCAGTGAACAGCCTGTTGGAGCCTGAGTGCACCCACCAGGCATTTCCCTGGTGACACAGCACAAGCCGTGCGGAGGGTGGGGATCCATGGCCGCATACGCACGGATGCACACACGCACTCCTGTGCCAATTCCACCAGACCAATGCGGTCTGGACCTGTACACTACTCATGTGCAAGCTCCACACCAGGGGAACAATGGTCCCAAAACCTTCAGCTCCCATGCCAAAGGCGCTCAGTTCAGTCCTTCTCTGCAGGCTCCTGGGCCCTGCTCACACAGCTACTCCCTCCACCAGGGACTGGGAGAGTGCTCACCAGTGAGCGAGCCTGTATGCAGGGCTCCACTGGTTCTCTAGCCACCCTCAGCCTCACTGAGTTGAGCAAAGAGAGTCCTCACTAATTTCTACTGCCAGCTATCGTAGAACTCCTCTCCCAGCAAAGTAACTCTGGGCTGGAGGGTCTCTCCCCCAACTGGAGAAGCCTCCCCACTGCTGAGGTGTCCCTCACGGGGTTTGCCCTCTCTCATCTCCACCCCTCCTCCCAGACTCGATGTGGCCTCCTCTTTAAGTCCTTCATTTAGAGGTTCTGTTCATCTAGTGTTCAGGGGACTTCCAAGGTTGAATGTTATATAAATTATTTGTAGTTTTGGTGTGATCCTGGAAGGCAGTTGACACAGCACCTCAGAAGAGTTTTAATTAAAAGAAAATCCAGTGTCAAGCTATGGAGCGACTTTTATTTTTTGATATCCAACATTTCCCATTTCCTCTGGCAACTCCCAGTTTTTGTTTGAGAAAGCCAGGTCTGCTCAGTTCACTTGCTTGACCTTCCTGGCGCTGGAGTGGATCACGTGGCCCAGGCTTGAGCCAATCAGCACATCTCATCTCCCTGACCTCAGTGATTGGTTCAAATATCTGGCATGTTACTAGATCAGAACCAATGAAACGCCAGATTTTTGCCGAACAGGAAGAGGAACTCTTTTTTTGATTGCCTCCCTGGGAAACTTAAGTGTGGAATGAGCTGGTCTAGCCATTTTTGCCACCATAAAGCATACAGAGGCCACTAAAGAGAGAAAGTGAAAGCTTTGGAACAAAAAGCATGTGAAAGGTTAAGTGAAAGCCAGCCAAATGGTATCATTTGAGCCCAGAACACAGCAGTGTCCAAAATCTGTCTGCTAGACTTTTCAATTATTGAATCAATAAGTCAATGCCACCTTCTCCTCCTCCTCCTCCTCCTCCTCCCCTTCCCCTCCCCCTCTGCTTCCAACTCCTCCTCTTCCTCCTCCTCTTCCTCCTTTTTAAAATCAAAACACATTTGAGCTGGCTTACAACAAACAGAAAAAGGCCTAATGGAGAAAACATGAAGCATCTGTTTCCTTTGAGGGCAGACATTGCCTCTTGTTCACCTTGTTCATAGACAAGCAAACATTCCCTTATCTGAGATCCTAAAATTCATAAACTTCTGAAAACCAAAAGTCTTTTTGTAGTTCATCTGGTGACAAAACTGACATGACCTGCATGGACATGAGGCTACTATTCACAGTCCTTACTTATCCCATTTAAGGTGAATACTCCTGTGTTTTGCTAAGAACAACTAATGTGTATGATTGAGGAATGCCACTGCAGGCCCTGCCACAAGCATCAGACTACATAAAGAATATAAACTCTTATCTTTATTAAATCAAAAAAATTATAAATTCTGAAGCCCCAAGGGTTTCAGATAAAAGACCATGGACTTCAAGTCACAGGATAAACTGAATGAGTTTATTGATTGAATAAAAAAGTGCTTAATCTCTGAATAGGATGGGATCTGACATAGTTAATGATATTGTTGGGAACTACGAGATGAAAGCATCCATCATTCCAAAATTATATTGAAGGGAAAAGTATGCTTGCAAGGCAGGCAATAGACAGACAGCAAATCAAACATCAGATTGATAAACACCAGGACAAAGTGAAAATTCATAAGTTCAGAACAAAAGCAAAAGGAATTCAGTGCCTCAAAGAATAATATCAATAACTTTGAGAACAGAATCTGGAAGAAGAATAGAATCAGTTACTTGACTTCACACCAAGTTACACTACACTGTACATACTATGAACACTGACTTCAAGATGTAAGAGAATTATGATGCTAAGTGCATGTGGCTATGACATTGACTAAATCTTGAAATCTATATTCCATGCCCATGGGGGATTTATTCTAAACCTCTCTCTCTGAGTCTTAATATTATGTAATAAAAAGTGCTATTTACTTTTCTTTTGACAGTAGCCAAAAAAACTATCATCCTATGCGATATCAAAAAAAAACAAAAACGAGTGCTGGAAACTAATTAAATCAAACATTACCTTCAAAGTAGCAAAATCATCTGTTTTCTTCTTTATAAGCAGGACCTAAAGCAGCAACTAGTACATAGTTGTTGCTGAAGATGTGCTTTATTAGTGAAATAAATGCTACATTCTAATACCTCTGCCTACTCACAACACTGAGAAGTTGTCAGTGGGACAACTGACAGAGGAAGGGGGAAAACTAGAGAAGGGGAAAAAGCCCTCAAGAATGGTGACACCACTAATCCATGGAGAAAGACCCTCCATGGACCTTCCATCAGTTGTGGAAAAACCAAATTTAGATCAATGGTGCCTTTTAGTCCTATGAGTACGTGATTTTTCTGCATAAAAAGAAAAAATCTAAACAGGGTGCAGGTGGAAGTCTATATAATTTACCTAAAAGACACTAATAGAACATAGAGCAATCACTAAATTTAGATAAAACTCTTGAAAATTCACATATATGAAAAATACTTGGCATCAAGTACCTTACTAAAGATGGCACAAGCCTAAAAAATAGTTCAGCTCAAAATGGCCCACACACTGGTCTGAGAAATATTGAATTCTTATCTTCCTGTTAATAAAACTTAATATCCAAGCGGCCACTGTAAGAGTCCAGCCAAACCTAGCATGTTGTCAAATTTTTCTATCACCCTGACATTGCTCAAATCCAACCAATCTTTTTCATGGGAATAGTTAACTGCCTCCTTTCACTCCAGCTTCTCCTCCAATCTTCCTTACATACAATTGCCAGGTGAATTTTCCTAAGGAAAAGCGTTGATCCCATCACTGTTTCCAAACTTTCAACAGCTCCCCATCACCCTCAGCACCATCTCACTAACTCTGTGATGATACATTTTCCTATTTCCTCTCCTACTTCCTAGGCTGCTCCATGTCAGTCTCCAGTACTAAATCTCTCTACTCTACCTGTCCTTTAAAATGCTAGAATTCCTTAAATCTTGATATTAGCCCCTCCTCTCATCCTATACCTTCTCTCTAGGTGACCCCATCCTTACAAGGCCTTCATAACATCGAGATGCCAACGAATCTCGCTATTTTTAAAAATTACTATTGTGGTAAAATACCCATATAAAATGTACCATTTTCACCACTTCACAGTGTACAACTCAATGATGTTGAGTACATTCACAATGTTGCACAGCCATCATCACTATCATCTAGTCCCAGAATTTTATCATCTCAAATGGAAATTCCAGGCCCGTTAAATAATTACTCCCAATTTCCCCCTACCCCTCAGTTCTTGGCAACCACTAATCTGCTTTCTGTCTCTATGGACTCGCCTCTTCTGGAGAGACCATATAAATGGACTTTCACAGTAGGTGGCCTCTGTGGCTGGCTTCTTTCATGTAGCATAATGCTTTCAAGGTTCATCCACGTTGTAGCATGTGTCAGTACTTCATTCTTTTGTATGGCTGAAAAATATTGCACTGTATAGACATACCACATTTTGTTTACCCAGTCATCTGTTGATGGGCATTTGAGTTGTTTTTATCCTTTAGTTATTGTGAATAATATTTCTATGAACATTAGTGTACAAGTTTTTGCTTGAATATCTTTTTTCAATTATTTTGAATATATAACTAGCAGTGTCATTGCTGGGTCATATGGTATTTCTGTTTAACTTATTGGGGATCTGCTAAACTGTTTTCCATAGTGGTTGCCCTATTTTATATTCTCACCAGCAATGAATGAAGGTTCCAATTTCTCCACATCCTTGTCAACACTTGTAGTTTTGTTTTGGTTTTTAAATGATGGCCATACTAGTGGATGTGAAGTGCTGTTTCTTTGTGGTTTTGATTTACATTTGCCTAAGGACTAATGATGTTGAGCATCTCTTCATGTGCTTTTTAACTATTATATATCTTTGGAAAAATATCTATTCCAGTCCTTTGCCCATTTTTAAACTGGGTTGTCTTTTTATTATTGAGTTGTAAGAGTTCTTTACATATTCCAGACTAGATCCTTAGCAGACATATAACTTGCAAATATTTTCTCCTACTCTGCAGGTTGAACTTGACTCTCTTGATAGCGTTCTTAGATACACAAAAGTTTTTAACTTTGATGAAGTCCAGATTATCCTTTTCTATAGTTGTTGATTTTGCCTTGGTGTCATATTTAAGAAATCATTACAAAAATAAATTCATTGCCAGATGCAAGATCATGAAGATTCGTCCCTATGTTTTCTTCTAAGTTTTAAAGTTTTAGCTCTTAAATTTAAGGTCTTTTGAGTTCTCATTTTGAGTTAGTTTTTATAAATGATGTAAGGGTCCAACTTCACTGTTTTGTATGTGGATGTTCAGTTGCCCAACATCATTTGTTGAAGAGATTGTTCTTTCCCCTCACCTTTCTCAAAAACTCAGTTGATCACAGATGTATGGAACCCTTACTATCTTTTGAGATTTCTCTTCTGAGCTCAAGACCCGTATGTATCCATCAGGTCATTCCATGTACCTGCCTCAGCATTCCCACAGCAGACCTCATGGTTTCCAATCTCTCCAAACATGTCCATATTCCAGTGTTCTTTCTGCGCGCCACCATTCATCTATTCATGGAAGCTAGAAACAGATTTTCCTGTCCTTCGCTCTCCATATCCAAGTCCTCTCAACGGAGTCTCCATAGTATATCTTGAATCTGTCCGATTCTTTTAAACTCCTGTGGCTTACTCCCTGTACCACTAAAAGGTCTCCTAACTAGTCTCATCTCCTAGCATCCATTCTTGTACTCTTTTAGTCTATTACTCAGGGACCTTTTGAAAAGAGAGAATTAAAATTGCCTCTCCCCCCACCCCCACCACCACCCTCACTCTAAGCCCACCTTGTTTAAATTTTTTCAATTTCTTCCAGTTGTTCACAGGATAAAGATCAAAATGGCAAAGCGGCCTGAAAAATTCTACAGGACCTGATTCTGAGTTTCCTCTCCAACTTGATCATCTGCCACTCTTTACCCTTCAAACAGTTGACTCCTACTCAAGCTTCAGGTCTCACCTCAGATAGCACTTATTCAAGTGACCTCTACTGGATCAGGTCTCCTTGCTAATTGTTATTATTGCTCACTGTACATTCCCTTCATAGGGCTTTTCAAAATTTGAAATTACAAGGTCTAAAATTAGGTTCACAAACTCATCCTAGAAAACGTGCTACATTCCTCATTGCTGAATATCGCAACGGTCACCTTCGAAGTACTCCCCTTGGGAAGCTATGCACAATTATTTTGTCATACTCTAGCCCACTTTCAGTCTTCACTTGTTCATTTAAATTTAATTTATGGAGTACCTACTATGTGTCAAGTCCTGCACTGTAGATCCAGGACTAGAGATACAGAGCAGAGTAAGCCATGATTCCTAACATAAAGCAAGGAAACAGGTCTGTAAACAAGTAGCTACAATCCCAGATATAAGTCGATGTGAAAAAGACTTCTAAAAATTATCATGGGAACAGAGACAGTAATAGCTAGGTCTTCCTGAGAAAATCGTCAAAGCTCCGCGACAGAATGTGTTATTTTACGTAGGTCTTAGAAGATGAGTAAGAGTGGGCAAGGAAAGGTTTTCAGGTATAAGCATTTATACAGTGTGAAGTCACGAAAGAGGTTGACATGTTTGGGAGGAGCAAGTGGTTCAAGTTTTCTGGCAAAAAGGGCCTAGGCAGAGAGTGAGGGTGAAAGGTAAGGCGTCCAAACTAAAAGCCCATGCCACCATATTCTGGATTCAACTGACAAGCAGAATCTCAAGCAACTGTCCCTTTCCCTCACACTAAAAGAAAAAGTGTAACTTTCTAACAAAACATTAATATGAGAAATGTGTTATAAAACTCTCTGGTGGAGAGCCTAAGGTGTCCCCAATGAATTTTGCTCCCTACTCTTCACACCCAGTGTAATCCCTTACCCTTCAGGGTGGGTGGAACCAATGACTTACTTCAAGCCGAAAAAGCATGGTGAAGGTGAAGGAGTTTTGCTGAAGTAATTAAGGTTCTAAATTACTTCATTTTCACTAATTAAAAGGGAGATTACTCAGGTTGAGAGAGGAAGGGGCTGACTTATTTGGATAAAATCCCCAAAAGACAGACTGAATGCTCCCCTGAAGCAAGAAGCTCTACTTGTCAGGATGATGCAACTACCAGCCATGTTGGAGAAGCCAGGCAGCCTATAGCTGACAGCCAGCAAGATGCTGAGCCCTCAGTCATGCATCCACAAGCAAATGAATTCTGCTCACAACCTCAATGACCTTGGAAAGTAATTCTTTCCCAGTCAAGCCTCCAGATGAGAATGCAGCCCTGGCCAATACCTTGATTATAGCCCCTTGAGACCCTGAGCAGAGGACTCCGCTGCACCATGCCAGATTCCTAACCTGTGTAATAGAGAATGTGAGTTGTCCGAAGCTGCTAAGTTTGTGGCAATTTATTATGAAGAAATAGAAAACATATAGATTTCTAAGCTAGCGAAGATCTCCTTCTTCTTTCTCTTCCTCCTTCCTTACTTCTTTCTTCTTCTCCTTCCCCATCTCCCCTTCTTCTTCTTTTTTATATTTTTTGCCAAAATGGATTACATATCTAAAGGAACAACTGGCAAAATATACTGGTTAGAACAAAATTTAAATGCAAATCTAGTCAACTCCCCAATAATGTGAAGTGACAACAGAAGACTGCAACTTGATTTGCTCTACTTTATTTTACAATAGGATTTTTAACTCTATTTTTGGTTTTAGTTGCTCAGCTTCTCATTCTTAGCAGTTTCTTTGGCTTTTAATGAACCTGTTGCTCTCAGATGAAGGAAAAAGCAGATGCAGAAGCATAGCAGCTTTGAGGATCAAAGCACAACCATAAAGACACAAATGGAAGAGCACACTACTACGCAACCCACAACAGCACGTAAAATAGTTCATAGCCTGTCTTGCTGCAATGTGTTCCTTGCCTCTGCTATTTGAGTCACTTATCTTCCCACAGGAATAATTTCATAATAGGAAACTGATGACCCCAGTATCAAATAAGTCATCGCTATGACTGATATGGTCAATTTACATACATTAAAAGCAAAGAAGGAATTCATAACCTCTATACTAATTTAAAATGAAAATATTATGCTTCAAGTGATATAAAGCAGGCATAAAAACCATTGTTCATCTTGATATAAATTAACAAGTAGCATAATAAACATGATATAAAATATATCATAATTTATCTAACAAGCATATAAACATAGATCATTTAATATAATTTTGCTAAGAAGCTGACTATCCCCTATACAAAAACTTAACAAAGATAATTAGAAACCTATATTGCTTGTAACAATAGAATTGAAACTCCGAAATACCAGAGAAAAAGATGCAACAGTATATGAAAATAACCCTCCCTGACCATGTAGAATTTACCCCCCAAATAAAAAGATAGATCAGTCTTAAAAAATAAATCACATCTATTGGTTAATAAAGGGGAGGAACGTTCAATAGATGTTGGAAACTGCTAAATTTCTGTTCATACTTTCAATGTTTAAAACTGAAAACTAGAGCTCGTAGGATTATTAAACATAAAAAGGCTTCTCAAACCAATAGCCCATCTGATGATTAAGAGGTGGCTTCTAGATGCTTTCCATTTTAAATCCACTCTCTTTGATCAAGCCCTGCTTATGTTACCTTCTAACTATTGGGTCGTCGGGAAAGTCATGATGCATTTTTGCATTGAAAAACAGAGAAAAATACGTCGTGACTTTCCCGACGACCCAATAGCTCTCCAATCTTTTGATGGTTGTGTTTTTCACCTGGATGGCTGAACAGTTTCCTAAATGGTATCAGCTATGGTCTGAATATTTGTGTTCCCCCCAAATGTTGACATTTTAACCCCCAATGTGATGATGTTGGGAGGTGGGGCCTTTGGGAGATGATTAGGTCATGAGGGCAGAGGCTTTATGAATGGGATCAGTGCCCTTATAAATGAGGCCCCCGAGAGAGGCCCTCTCCTTCTGCACTGTGAGGACAGTGAGAAGACAGTTGTCTCTGAACCAGGAAGTAGGTCCTCATCTGCCTTTACCTTAGACTTACAGCCTTCACAACCGTGAGAAATACATTTCTGTTGTCTATTAGACATCCAACCATGGTATTTTTTAAGAATAACATCATGAATGGACTAAACATCACTATCCTTGATTTAACTCTTCTCAAAACCATTTTCTTCTCTGTGGTCAGAATCAGCTTTCTAAATTTGAACACAACACATTCCTAATTTAAACCCTCATTTGTTCCTTTTTGTCTTCAAAAGAAAATGCTAGCACCCTGGCATGTGCCCAAGGCTCTTGGTGATCTGACATGGCTCATCTCTGCAACCCACAACCTGTTCTCCCGGACTGGCCCTCCAATCCTGTGCACGCTATTTCCAGCCTCCTGTCTGAGGGGCACTTCCCCTCCCTCCCCCACCAGGTGTATTTCTATTCATCTTTAATCTTCAGCTCGGGCCTTTGCCCCTATTTTACCTCCTATCAACTCCAGAAAGCCTTCTCAGATACTACTGTACCTCTTCTGGTTGCAGCCAATGAACGCCTCTTTCTGCTGCCTTCACAATGTGCCTTGCGTGTATCCATCCCCCACTCTCAGCATGGTTGCTCAATTTATGTGTCCTTCTGTAGATGAGTGTGCTCCCCAGTGTGATCCCCAATGCTTAGCACATGGGAGGTGACTACTGCTCACTGAATGAATGAGTGAATGAATGAATGAATGAATGAAAGAAAAAGGGAGACGCAGGAGCCAAAGTGAGCCCTGTGAGTTCGAACACCTCTACTCGTGCACAAGCTGAGATGGAATCATCTGTGCAAGTTGCCCAGACAACAGGATAATGCCCGAGACTATTATCTACTGTCAGTCCTGAGAGAAACCCCAGCAAAGCCAAGCTCCCAGATCTGGGATAGGTGACAGACCTACCAAAATCACTTCACACCCACTCAGAGGATGTGCTGTTCCCCTTTCAAACTTAAAAAAGCCGAGCCTGCTGTGGAATATGGATGTCAGCTACACTTACCTAACAAAGCTGAAGAGGGTGACCATGTTTAAGAGTCTGCATACTTTCTAACAAGAAGGGTGTGGACAGAGGAATTCACTCCCTCCATTTTGTAATCTCCAGCAAACATCCACCTGTATATTGGATGAAGTCTAGACTCAACCATGTCTTACAAAGCCCTTCTGATCTGCCCCATCTTCCTCTCCAGTCTTCTCTGCACAGGCTCCTTCGTGTGGCCCATGTTCCAGCAGCTCCCTCCTATTACATTTAGACAACTTTGTTCTTTGCCAAAGTCATCGTTATTTAAAGAGAGTTCAATAACGACAGCAATATTTAGACATCCAGATATTCTTCAGTCTCATTTTAGCAGATAAAGATCTAGTGCGTATGATTTCAAAAGTGAAAAATAGAATGTTTTCTCATTTCACTAGTATTCAAATAATAGAGTAGGTGTCTTTTGACATAAGATGTGCTTCAAATATATTTTGAAAAGTTCAATTTGTCTGCATGCAAAGTGAAGCATAATTGATTTTTGACATTTTAATTTTAAGTGAGCTGATTGTCAGATTTCACTTGAAAAGGGCTTACAATAACGATCAAGGGCATGTCAACTATCTTCAACCATTATTGTCATTCTTCTATGTTCATATATTCATCCTACTACAATAAATGCTATTATTTGACAAGTCTGAAGAAAGAAGGGTTTTTATGGTTAATCAAATTTCCAGTTTTATTGCAAATAGTATAAAAACCATACAGGAATTGCAAGAATTAATAACCTATAACAATCCCTACATATATTCCACACTATTCAACAATTGATAAAATTAGATATGACAAGATATCAAACCTCTGTAGAGGTCAAAGCATCATGCTAGATATTCCATCTACAGAAAACATTCAGAAACGGCCTTGGCCCAGTGGGGAGAGAGACCTGGAGACAAATCATCTCAATTTTATAAAAATTATAATGGTAGCAGAATATGAATTTTTGGATGCACAGAAGACAGCATGATTGCCTTTAGGTCATGGAAAAATATCACAAAAGAGAAGAAATGTGAGAAGTACTGAAGAGTTGATAGGAGTTTGCCAGGCAGAGAGAGGAATAAAAGTGATGGCCCAGAGCCATGAAATGGCACAGTATTGGCTGGAAACTGGGACTGAGATGTCAGGGGCAGAGTGTGGAGTAGCAGGAGACAAGTCTTCCAGAAGGACCAGGGTGCCACACCAAAGATCATGGCCTCTTCCTGTGGAAAATTAGATTTGCCTTTTGGGTGAAGACAACTCTAGTAGAGGTGCATACAACAGACAAGAAGGAATAGAGGAAAACAGAAACCTAGTTAGGAGGCTCTTACAACAATCTCAGCAAGGCATGACGTAGCTTTAAATCACAGCTGCTGGAATAGAGGTGTGTCAACATGTTATCAGTTACCTACTGCTACGTGATTACCAAAAACTCTCAGTGGCATGCAATGACAAGCATTTGTTCCCAGAGATCTCATGGTCAGCTGGGCTGGACCAGGCTGGGTTTGGCTGAGCAGCTTGGCTGAGACAGCTCTACTTCACATATCTCACATTCCTGCTAAGACCAGCAGCTAGCCCAGGTAGCTTCTTGTGTCTTATTTTGTGTTTTTAACAGCCTTGTGAGAGGTACAGGAGAGCAGGTGGAAACATGCAAGACCTCTTAAAGCCTAGTCCTGGAATTGGCACACCATCATTTCTGTGTTATTGTCCAAAGCAAGCCAAATGGCTAAACCCAAAGTCACCTCTTTTAATAGAGTTGCAAAGGACAGGAATACAAGTAGGAGTGAAGGACTGGCGACAATACCACCACTCTGCTCTCTGGGCCACAATAATTCATGTTCCTCTCAATTGCAGTATATGATAGCTCCATCCAAGGACTCTAAAACTCGCATCCAATCACAGCATCAGGCTCAAAGCTTGTGATCTTGTAATCAACACTAGATTCAGATGTGTCTCATCTGATAACAACCATTGCTCTTTGTTCAGAGACAATGAACAAAATAAGCTTTCTGTCCCACCCCATCTCTCTCTCTGTCTCTCTGTCACACACACACACACAGCCTACCAACAATAATGAAGCTGGCACAGAATAACTAAAATGAATGTTCAAATTTAAGAAGAATGGAAGGCTCATAGCAGTCACTGGCCAATAGCAATTCTGAAATCCCACTGAGCAAATGTTGCTCTGTGGATGGGGAACGTTGCTTGGCTAGGCCTTGGTTCTGCTCCGTTAGTGCCTCCCCATTCCCTTGTTCCCCACTGTTTTCACTCTGCTCTTTGAAATGTCCATCCTTTTTTATTCTCTTCGACCACTTCTGAAAAGGACTTTGTTAAGATACGCCATTTTGGCAACTGAATAACTTTTTTAGCCTGCTTCCAACATTAAAAAGTTGAAGGCCCAGAGATTTTCTTAATATTTTTGTAAAGCTTCCATCTCTTTTAGTCCTAGATGACAGCACTTTTGCTAATTTGACAGTCTAAAACACTGTGATTTCTATGCATTTGATTCCAGTGTACTGTGTGTGCCAAAAGCCAAGTCACACCCCAGTTCTTTGCTACACATGCTTCTCTCACTCTTGACTGAATTTCTGCTACTAAGCACGTATCAGACTCATGTGAGACTGTGCCCTTAACCTTCTTAAGTATCCTTTTTACCAGCTAAAAATGTATATACTGCAGCTTCTTAATTTTCTTAGTCTCAGTTCTCTTTTATGCTATTAAAAATTATTGGAGTCCAAAAAGCTTACCTTAGAAAATTCTAGAATGTACAAGTATATACAAGCACCCAGTCTATTAGATATTGGGGCAATGATGTAATTGTATGTCATATAACCTCTGTAAACCTCCATTCTATGCTCATGAAAAATGAGTGAAAAAGACAATGCCTTAGTATTATTATGAAAATAATTTTGACCTCATGAGCACCCAGAAGAATCTTGGGAATTCCCAGAGCTCACCAAACCACATATTGAGAATCATTAATCTATTAAAAGATATATTTTTCATTTCAAAGGTCTGAATTATAGTTTCTATAGACATATCCTTGATTTTCTCACAAATAACATATATCTAAACATATATACTCGTATCTTTGTATCTTTGTAGTATGTGGAACTTGATAATTTAATACATAAAATAATTCCTTACTAGGAATGTTTTAGATAAGATGCAGTGATTATCTACAGTACCAATTTGTCTGGCATTCTGTTAACTTCAACTACAAAATAGTACATCTAAACATCAACAAAGTTTAGAAGCAGAACTTTGAAAAGTCCCTACAGAGTTGGAGAGACAAAAATTAGACTTCATGACTCACCAGTCCGTGATGAAGCCCCAAGGGTTTGGTTGGAACTCTAAAGGGTTATACCTTAAAAATAAAAATAAACCAGGGATTTAAACTCAATGTGGAATCACTTCAACCTGATTGGATTAAGATGACATGGGAGTGTTCGGTCCCCTAGTCTAGTTGCCTGCCATTCTGAAAATAAATCTTCCGTAGAAGATAACAGCATTCAGAGACTCAGAAGTATTTCTATTTTTCATAACATCACTCAATAAATATTCAAGATTAGATGGCACGTGTGACCAAAAACTCAGAGAAATAATGTAAAATAGAAACAAATGCAGATGCTATCCAGATACTAGCTATCAGACACAGAGCAAAATAACTAAGATTAATAAATTTAAAGAATTAAAGTGTAAGATTTCAACAGAGAATTAGAAACTATAAAAAAGAACCAAATGGAAATTCTAAGCTGGAAAATTAAACAGGTGATATTAAAGTTACCAGGTTAGGTAAATAGTAAAATAGACATAGCTGAAGAGAAAAATCGTTTCTGCTAAAATTTTTATTGGGATTATACTGAATATAAATCAATACGTATGAGAATTGACATTCAACAATATTGAATCTTACAATCTAAGGACATGTCTCTCCATTTATTTAGGTTTACTTCCTCTCAATAATTTTTTGTAGAATTCAATGTACAGGTCTTGTGTAACTTTTATTAAATTTCCACCAAAGTATCTCATATTTTTGATGCTACTATAAAAGGCATTGATTTTTAATTGCAATTTTTTGCTAGTATATAGAAATGTAATTGATTGTTATATACTGACCTTTTTTATACTATAACCTGTTAAACTCACTTATTAGTTTTAGTTTTATATATTTCATAGGGTTTTCTACAGAGTCGCGTACATTATCTGTGAAGAGACTTTGTTTGTTTGTAATCTGAAAAAAGTATTTTGCTTTTTTCTTGCCTAATTGTCTTGGCTAGAAACTCCAGTACAATGTATAATAGAAGGGGAGAGTGGACATCCTCAGTTTCTGAACTTAGAGGATAAGAATTCAGCCTTTTACCATTCAAGTATGATGTTAGCTGCAGGCTTTTCTTAAGATGCCCTTTACCATGTGGAGGAAGTTCTTTTTTATTCTTACTTTGCTGAGTTTTTATCAGAAATAAATGCTGGATTTTGTCAAATGTTCTTTTTGCATTTATTGAGATGATCATATAGTTTTCCTATGATAGTCTGTTAATAAAGTGAACTACTTTAATTTGTTAATGTAAGCCCAAACTTGCATTCTTGAGATAAACCTCACTAGGTCAAATATATTATCCTTTTTTACACATAGCTGGATTCAAATTGCTAAAATTTTGTTTAGAATTTTTGCATGTGTTCATGATGAATACTGGTGTGTAGTTTTGTGATTTTGGTATCAGGATAATGCTAGCCTCAAAGAATGAGTTAGATATTATCCCTTTATTTTCTGGAAACATTCATTGAGAATTGAAATACTTTGTCCTTTAAACATTTGAAAGAATTCACCAGTGTGGCCATTTAGTTTTGGTCTTTTTGTCAGAAATATCTGTAATGATGTCACTTCTCTTTCCTGATATTGGCAATTTGTCTTTTTTTCTCATCAGTCCGTCTCAGTTTATCAATTCCATTATCTAAAAGAACTAGCTTTTAATTTCACTGATTTTCTCAATTGGTTTTGTTTTCTATTGCATTGATTTCATCTTTTTGCTTTCAGTTGCTTTTGTTTCACTTGCTATTATTTTTGTAGCTTGAAGTGGAAGCTGAAGTCATAGATTTGAATGTTTTCCTTTTCTAATATAGACATTTAATGATACAAATTTCCCTTAAGTAGTTGCTTTAGCTTATTCCCACAAAATTTAATAGTTTTCATTTGCATTCAGTTCAATATACTTTCAAATTTCTTAATTCTTTTTATATTAAGACTATTTGTCTTTATATTTAAAGTAGATTTCTTTGATTCAGTATATAGTTGTAAAAAAAGACTCAATCTGGTAACAAGGAAAACTGACAATTGCACTTAATCTAATTATTGATATTGCTGTTTAAGTCTACCATCTTATTCTTTATTTTCTATTTTTCTTATCTATTTTGTTCCCCTTTCTTCTTTTCCTTCCTGCTTTTGGGTTATTTTTTATGGTTACATACAATATCATCTTTGTTGCTTTATCAGGTTTACCTGTTTTTATTTTTGTGGTTGCTTTAGGGTTTACATTATGCATTCTTATCACAGGCTATTTTCAGGTAATATTATACTACTTCACAGTATAGGACCCTTAGAGAAATATAACTTCATATCCCTCCTTCCATCCTTGATATTGTTGTCAGGTATTCAACTTTTCATATGTTAACCACACCATACCTTATCATTTTGGCTTTAAATAGTCAATTATCCTTTAAAGATAATTTAAAATAAGAAACAAAGTCTTATATTTGTTCACGTATGTCCCACTTTTTTGTGTTCTTCATTACTTTGTATAGAAAGAAATTTTTATAATTTCTATCTACCATTTTCCTTCTGACTAAAGGCATTCTTTAACATTTCTCATAGACAAGTCGGCTTGTGATGAATTCTTCCACTCTTCATAGGTTTCAAAAAGTTTTCATTTTATTTGCATTTCTGAAAGATATCTTTGCTCAGTATAGAATTCTGTTATTTTCTTTTGGTACTTGAAAGATGCTCCGCTGCCTCTGACATTCTTATCTCTGTTCCTCAGTGTTTTTTTTACTTTAGCTATTTTAAGACTTTTCCTTTGTCTGTAGTCTTAAGAAATTTGATTATAATGTGCTTTGGTGTAATTGTTTTATTTCTTGTGATTGAGGTTCATTGAGTTTCTTGGGTCTCACGTGTCTTCCTTTCTCAGGGCTCATGGCCTGTGCTGCATGATGTCCAATATTTGAAAACTATTTCACATCTTTTATCTCTTTTAAACATTTTCAGATGGGTAAATCCAATCTCTATTATTCCATTTTGGCCAGAGGCAAAAGTTCAATTTCAGGTTTCCCATTTTTACCACATAGAAATTTTATTTTTTGTATTTATTAGCTTTTAAATGCTATGAAAAAATGTTTCAACTACATATATAAAGTTACTAAAATTGCTTTATTTATCCCACCTCTTTTAATATACATTAAGCACATGTATAGAAAAAGGCAATAGGAAAATATTATTGCATTTAATACAAAATGTAGGCAAACACACTTTCATGTCTTCTAAAATTAAACCTGCTTAATAATGATATATAAGAAAACTTGTTACAAGTCATAATACTTTCATAATCTGCCAGGAAAAAGATTACAGAATACCCCTTATGCTTCAATACAAACATATTCTCAGAACCACACTGGGAAAAAGTAGTGTTTCTGGTTTTATTCCTTGAAGAAGTTATTAGCATGTTTACACTTATTAAAAATATCCTCAAAAATTTCCATTGCTTTGGAAAACCATCAAGTTAGTAAGCTACCTCAATTTCTTTTTAATTTCAGTAAATATTTTCATCTCGGAAGTCAAAATTGGGCAGGAGTACTATATATAAGGTACATAATTTAAATCTTTGGGACAAGAGACTACAAGAAAGTAAACCAGCCAGTAACCCACCTAATCTTATACGACAAAAACTGTAGATCACAGCAGGTAAATGTCCACCTACTGTCAAAGAGGTATAAATTCTTTTGACAATTAACCTTCCTAAATTTTATGGTAAGGTCAATAATATGAAAAAAAATTCCAGAGAGCAAACAAAGAATTAGAGAAAGTTAATGATATAAACCACACGCGCACACACACACACACACAAATCCACACTTCTCATGTAGGAGAAAAAAATGGCAATAAAATAGTAATATTTAGTTTCTATTATTAAATTTTCACTGATTACAAGTTGGATCATTTTGGTTGAAACTTTATAGTATAATTTTGCTTGTTATTAATTTGTGAGATAATTAGCAGATAGGTATGCAGCTCCAGTTGAATCTCACAAATCCTTAAAAATTTTCATAGGTAAAGTGAAGTTAGCTAAAAAAATACCAACCAGGAGTACAGATTTGTCAGAAGTACAATACAGTAACATAAATACAAGAGATATAATGTAATCTGTGCAACTGAAAATTCCAAAAATTGTCTCATCAAATATACAAGAAATAAATAACAGTCATACTTATTTCTATCAAGTTAAAATAATTACTAATCAACCTTGTGTTTTATTAGCCAATTGCTTAGAAACACTAATTGCCATTTTAAAATTACTTTCTCCACAAAAATAGAACGCATATCAAATGGTTTAATCCAGAAACATCCAAACGTATTTGAAAAGCAACTGTCAATCAAAAATAGATCAGTAAAAAAAGGTGGTTTTAAAATATCCATAACCTATTTTTTTGCACAATTTTCTTTTCTCATGAAAAAGGGCACTTAGTGTTTTGCTAAAGCTTTCAGAAAATAAAGATCCTATTGACTTTCCTATTAGGCAGATGATACATTGTACAGCTTTTAATATAAAAATATAAATATTTTTGATAGTCAGAGAAGATGAAATACTGGTTGGTATAAAATCCCATTACCCTTTTACTTGAAAAAAATTTTTTTCCCAGAGGCCATGAAAAAAAATAATGATTCCATGTAATTCTGTGTTGCCCGAAATTTCCCAAATTAAAAAACATTAAGGTATTCACTGAAATTTCAAAAGTGGGCCCGGAGTCTTTTGTTTTCTTCTCTTAGTCTTTCAATTTCAGCCACTAAACCTTCATTCACTGAGTATCTTTCCAGCAAAGAGTGCATTTCATTCTAGAACAGAACAAAAATGCTTTTTAAATTATTGGCATTTCACATTTATTTGGCAAGTTGTTTTACATACTTTCATCTATCATTTCTCTCATGTTCAATTAAGTAGCTAAATTATATTTCTTGTACTTAACCACCCTTACTACTTGTTAATATAAAGGAAAGATGACTAGTAAAATTTGCATATGTGGAAGGCTTATTTGCACATTTGGGAAGCTTTTTGCTTCCTTACTGCAAAGATAAAAAAAAGCTGTAAAACAGTAGCCTTAACTATCATAGGTTAAAAAGAAGGGTGACTAGTTAAAGACTATTTTATTTATAAAATTTCTAAAACTCCCCATTTATTTATCATAGCAACTAGATATAGCTAAGTAAAAAATATATCGCCCTTTAATGGATTTTATAGATCCACAATTCTACATTTATTTAAAATAAAATTTGTTACACATACCAACTGCATATGAAACTGTTTAATCATCTCCACTTGCAAATTCACAATGTCCCTATGACAAGCTTCTCTAGGAAAGAAAGTAAAATACTTGTTAGAATTGTAAGTTTTACCAATTCTAGGTCATTCAAGAAACTAAGCTCTTCATTTTTCAAATTACTGGATGTTAACAACTATTATTACAATAAAAATATTATACCAATGCACCTAGCATTTATTCACCATGTGCTAGGCACTGTTTCTTGTACTTTAAGGAACTCAATCTTCGCAACTAGGTTTAATCATTACCTCCATTTTACCAATGAAGCAATTGAGCCACAGAGCAGTTATAACTTATCCAAAGTCACACAACCAGTAAATGGTGGAGCTAGGATGTAAGCTCAGACTGCCTACCTCCATTCCACTACACTACATTCCTTAATATAGAAATTATCAATAAGGAAAGACACAGATTTATACTATAATGAAATACAGATAATTCACTAGGTTATAATGTTTTTACTATTATCAATGTTTTAGCTATTAAATACTTTCAGTGGAATGGAAAGGGGTTATCTGGGTGGTCATAATATAGCTTACTCAATAAAATGCAATTAACTCATCCTTACAAAAGAATACATGAAAATTATAAAGTATAATAATAAAAGAAACACTTAGTCACCCCTCATACAACTTAAAAGCTAGAACATTACCAAAGTCAGAGAAGCTTCCTGTGTGCTCCTCTCTATTCCATCACTTAACTCTTGCGAGAGGCCCAAGAAAACATTACTCTGCTGAATTTTGTTTAAGCAAATAAATGCTTAAAAAAATAACATTTATATAATATAGGATATGTACTCAATATATTTTTGTTTTGCCTCATTTTGAGCATTACAAAAAGAGTACCATATCCTATGCAATCTTGAATATTGTACATTTAGAAAATAATCCAATATCGCTTTTCAAGATTCAGGTTCAATATACCTATAATTCACTGATTTGTACTGGTGTATACATTCTCTTGTCAGTTGACATTTGGATTGTCTTTATTATTAACTACAATGGGGTTACAAACAATCATGTATATATCTCTCAACCTACACAGGCCAATTTCTGTAGATGACATATCCAAGAGTACGTACACTGAGTGATAGGTTATGGTCCAGATGTGCTTTTCCAGTTTTACAATGTAATGCAAACTGTTTTCTGAAGTAGTGGTATCCATGGACATGCTCAGCAGAGTTCCTATTGCCTACATATATACCAAGACTTGGTGTAGACTTCACAATATTTTCCCATCTAATGGGTTATCACATTCCATTTTTACTTCTCTGATTAATTACAGAATTGAGCATCTTTCTTAGGTTCATATATGATTTCTCTTCTGTAAAACGGTGATCCATATCTTTTAACCATTTTTCTATTGGATGTCTTTTTTTTTCTTATTAATAAGAGTTCTTTACATAATCTGATCCCTTGTTGGTTAAATGAGTACTGCAGATATTTTCTGTCCTTTCACTTTGTTAATGGTGTCTTGTGTTGAATTCTTGTTAATATACTCAAAGTTTACTAACCTAACACTGCAAATTTATCATCTTTTTATAGATAGTACTTCCTCTTATTTCTTAATAACTTCACTTCCCTGAAGTCATAAGTAAATCCTCTTATAATGCCTAAAATTTGCCCTTTAAACTTTTACTCTGTAAGGAATTGATTTAATATCATGGAATAGGGGTCCATACTTATTTTTATATGAATACCATGTCACAACACACTGTATTAATTATTCCACATTTTGCATACAGAGCTGCCATGATTCCTCTGTCATATATCACACTTCCATCTATGCATAAGTTTCTTTCTGGTCTATTTGATTCCTTTGGCCAATCTGTCACCCTGTGCTAATGCTATATTATTTTAATTACAGCTTAGCAATTAAGCTTATTCATCTGACAAACAAGTCCCCTTTAACCTTATTCTTCTCTATAGTGTCTTGGTTATTTCTGGACCTTTTCTTCTTCCATGTACATTTTGGAATTATTCCATCATCTCCTTCCAAAACGCCCAGTTTGCATTTGATTGGAATTGCATTCAATCTATGGACCCATCCAGAAAAACTGACATCTTCATAACATCTTTCCATTTAGTAAAGTGTTAATACTTTCTAATAAATTTTTTTTAATGTTTTTCTATAAAGATCTTTACCACTGTTGGTTAGATTTATTCCTGACTACCTTATTTTTTCTGTTGCAACTATAGGGTATATAAAAAAATTTTCTCTTCTGCTTTCAGTTTTGACAAAAGCTATATTAAAAACAAACTGAAAGAATCAGAAAACCATGCAGGTAGCCAGGATTTCTTCTTCTGCAAAGGAATCTACAAGGTAAGCCCCACATTTCCCTCTGAGAAATGTGCTGACTCTACCTTGTGGGGAAGAGGCTGAGCTGAAAGCAGTGGCCTGGAGCTTGAGACAGTCTCATTGAGGGGTGTGGGAGGTAGAGTTTGGGATTGCCACAGCAGCCAAGGCTGCACGGTCCAAGGCCTGGAAAGGACGCCTGCAGAAAAGCAAACCTGAAACTGTGCTATTTGCAACTGAGACACCTGTTGATTCCCAAGCAATGCTTATGCTGGGTTAGATCATGGGAAAGCGAACAAAAAGTAGCGGCTCCAAAGAGCAGAAAAAGAATTCTGGAAGCCTGGTGATGCCGGGCAAGAAGGTTAAAAGGCCTGTGAATACTCCAGACATTCAGCTGACATTCTCAAAGGTACAGACTCAACAGTAGGAATAAAGGCAATCCAGAAATAAACGAGCCCCAAGAAAACCTGAAACCCAGCAAGGACAGGATCAGTCATCTGCTGCTAGAAGCAACTTAAATATTCTTGAAAGACAACAGAAACAGACACACCGACTTCCACTTTGGATATAATCTCTCCAACCCTAATAAATGAGGATAAGCTAGATAACCTAGAAAACCACACATTTTAAAATTTAACCAGAGCTGAGTGTGTAAAGAAACCAAAAAAAGCTAAAATCCAGAATATGATAATTCCCGCCGAGAAGAAGAGACCCATGATTGTTTTCATCCTCAACAGAGCAGTAGGGGGGAGAAGGCTGCCGCTGACAGCATTAAGAACTAGCTGCATTTTTCGTAGATTTGTAAAGGACAAGTGAAGACTGACACAACAGATTAGAATCCCAAGGAGTCCAAAGAGTCCCAGCCACAAAGAAAGTTTGCAGTCACTCACCAACTTTTTTGCCACAGGCCTTTGCTGAGTGCTTAAATAAAAAATTAGCAGAGCTGGGGGCTATGAGAGACACCCCCCACACACACCGCCTAAGGAGCAGATACATAAAGCCTGGGGAAGACTTAGGATGGGGAGGAGAATTGAGAATAACCTCTCTGAAGCACTACAGGCCTTTGTGGAGAAGGCAGCCACACTCCACAGGGAGAGCTGCTGAAAGGGACCCCCACACGACCTCCTCTGCCCCCCAACTGTGAGGTGGAGCTGTGCAAGACCTACTGTGCAGAGCAGGTAAATTCTCAGAAACCCTCTGAGAATTCTCTGGGTCCACTGAGTCCCAAGCAGAGGCTGCCTATGGCTGCTGGAGGGGCAGGAGAGCTGAGAGAGGCCCCTGCCACTCCCACTCCCCAGGACAGGCCTGCAAGGCGTGCTGAAAGCGGAAGGCGGGGCAGTGGGATGTCTAGGTGTGCCCCAGCAGAAGGACAGCTCCCTTTCCATGTTTCCAACATCGCCGCATTCACATACTACAGTCAGCTGTAGCCAGACAATTCTGCTCTTTTGCCATATATATGCATTCCTGGAAAACCTCACGCTCTTTAAAACTGCATACTGAAAATAACAGAGCCAAATTTTTTAAATGTGATACATACTATAATAGAATAATCAGCCTTAAAAAAGAAGGAAATCTTGCAATATCCGACAACATGGATGAACCTGAATGACATAATGCTGAGTGAAACAAGCCAGTCACAGAAGGACAAATACTGCATGACTCCACTTATATGAGATAGCTAAAATAGTTACACTCATGGAAATAAACAATAGAATTGTGGTTGTCAGGGGCTGGGGAGAAGGGGAAACAGGAGTTGCTAACGGGTGAGCATAAAACTTCAGTCATGCAAAACGAATAAGTTTAAGAGACCTGCTCTACAACATGCACAAGTAAACAACACTGTACTGCACACTTAGAAATCTACTAAGAGGGTGGAGCTCATGTTAAGTGTTCTTAACACAATAAAACTAAAAAAGAAAAAGACAGAAAGAAGAAAAGAATAGGACTTAGGGAAAAAGGATTAGAACAGACCACTCAAAACATACAACTTTATACCCAGAACACTAATAAAAACAATTAAATCCTAATAAAAATACTAGAATAGTTTAAATGTTGAATAGTAAAAGACTTGTCCTTAAAAAAGTGATTGCTACTTAATAAAATGGAGAAAGAAGGCAGAAGGAAGAAGTGAGCTGTGAAGCATGGAGGCAAGAATAAAATGTCCCAAATGGGGGAATAATCATAAAATGAGCACTTCCTAACACAGAGTGCGTAGCCAAATCAGGTTAGGGGGACAGGCATAGGAGAAGATGGACATTGACTGACAGGTGGTTTGCTGCCTTCCGCAGGGTCATGTACTTTGTTTTGGTGGCTGCTACGTGAACCAACAGAATTTGCTCATCATATTGTCATCGCTGTCCTATTTACCAGTCACAGATGAATTAATTCACATTAAAGAAGCACACATCATAGTAGGACACACTGTCCCTATCCCCATTAAACTAGAAGGCCTTTGTGGGCAGACCATTTTTATATCCTTAGTACCTGGTACATATGCTAGACACACTGTAAATGCAAAATGATTTTTCTTTTCAAATGTATATGTTAACAGTTAAAACCATTTTTAACATTAAAAAGAAACATGCGCCAACAAAAACTGCACTTCTCCAACATTCTTGCTCCCGATAACCAAATTTGAGCTAGAATACTAAGTAACTATATGTCAGAAAGAAAAAAAAACAACAACAAAGATTCTAATAGTTGATAATAGCTTCCAAAAGCTATTGAGGTGATAGGTAAAAGAACCAAATTTGAATTAGAATACTAAGTAACTATAGGTCAGGAAAAAAAAAACCATAAAAGATTCTAATAATTGATAATAGCTTCCAAAATCTATTGAGATGATAGATAAATGGAGGCAGCATTCTAGAACACATTCTTACCATGTTCAAAATTCAAAGGATGAGGAGACAAGGATAGATCCATGCAAGAATTTTTTTTTAAATAAAGTATTACATTCTCATTATTCTATTTGAAAATATTCAGAATTCCTTTAAAGAATATTTTTCTCTACTACATTATTGCACCTAGCATACTTAGCAGGTGATCTATAAATACTATATGTAGGTAAGAATCCTATTTGAGCTTACCAGAATCCACCACATTCTGATAAAAACAAAAAAAACAATCCACAATGGCAGCCTTCTTATTAGACTGCCCTGCCAAGTTATCTAATAATTACCCTAGGAAAATGTATTTTTTCCTGGCTGATATTCTATAAATTCAGTATATCAAGATCAACAAAACTCTATGTTTTCTATGGTTTTATGGATACCAGAACATAGGCAAAAGTAGTAACCATCAACATTACTTATAGTTCTAGTTTTACAATTTAAAGAAGTCAGTTAAGGTCCAGATAAAGAGAGTAATTTCTTAGTCACTACCTAAAGTCATCCAATGTTTCCTGTATCATGTTTTGAATAAAACGAATTTGTACGGATGTCAATGGTGCATTTGGCCGATTATTTCCAATGGTATCAGCTATTTTTTCTGATAGTGAACTGGCAACTCCAGCAGTGACCGAGGAGGCTAACTTTGGATCTAAAATTAAAAATGTAAAAAAAAGGAGAAAAATTAATAATCAACTTGGACTAAGAGACACCAAACATTTCTAAATGAGATTTGGCATGAGAACACTTGAAAAACTGGTAAAGAACAGTGTTCCTGTGACATTTAGAAAAATTCACTGTTTAGAATACAAATCTTAGAAACTTTCTATGACATTATTTATAACAATCATATATATATGACATATATATATGTGTGTGTGTATATATTTATATATACACACACACATATATACTACCAACTGTCTAATGTAATAATATATGACAGAGGGATTAATCTTAAAGAATCAGTGAACCATTTCCTCTTACAAAAGATGAATGTGACAAGCTGCACCACAAACTAGATAAACCAAGACTATTAAAAACAAACAGAAGGAATATAGGAGTAAAGTAGTGCTACAAGCAAAGCCCTAGAGTTTACACTAATGCAATTTATCCACAGAAAACTTAAGGTAAAATATAGATATAACAGAGTTGCTTCCATACAGAGTTGTTTTATATAGATAACTCTTATAACTGAACCTAATATCCCTTTAAATGTGGTTCAGTTTTTAGGGTCTGTGGTATGAACTCTACAAATAAGGCTTTAATATGGGGGAAGGAGGGGAAGACAATTTTAGGTAGTTAATGACCCACGTATTTTCAAAGGGTCTGACAGTATATTCCTATCTGTACCATATTAGATCAAGACACTTACATATTAGATTGAAAAATGAAATTCACACCAACAGTGTCAAATAAATGTGGTTATAGTGAACCACTCATATACATTTTATTGTCTTCTAGTAAGAGTCACACTAGAGAAACATCATAAACTTTAAACTTGATCAATTTTAATTTTTAGTCTATGATTACTCCATTTATTTATCGTTTCAAGTTAAATGGTGGGAGTTTTCAACTTAACACTTTCAAACATTAGGGAAGTTTTATGTACTTACTTGGAGCTGAAGACCCATTGATTGTAGGTTCATATAGTAACTGGGCTTCATTTTCTTTCTCTGGCTTTTCAAATTTCTCAGGGCTTCTTGTTTGATTAGATGATGGAGAGGTATTTAGACTTGCAGTTTCAGCACCGGAGATCAACTTTGCAAACTTCACATTTAAAATCAACAATTAATATATAAATTCTGGTTTTACCCATGTCATCCACATAATTTGCACCTACTTTTCTCTTTTTAATCCAGTAAGTAAGGTCAGGTAAAGGAAGAATAGAAAGGGATATCAAGAGAGAAAAAAATTGCTAGAACTAGTGGTAAAATAAATCAAGTGTGCTAATCAAAAACAATCTCAATGATAACACGATGAGGAAAACCTCATTTACTGGCTGTTGAATATCATTTAAAATTAAAATAATAGGCAAAAAAATAAAAAATTAAAAAAAAATTCCTCAGTCTCTCATGTGATAATCTAGTCAGAAATATTGGAAAAATAAGTAAAAAAAATTTCTTTACTTCTTGAATGGTATCTTTCCATTATCATTCTAAAAAATAAATATGAAAATAAAGAGACATACTGCACAACAGATTCTGTGTTCCTAGTAGTATTTGATCACTTTAAGCCCTTACTTAATAAATTAACTTCTATACTGAATACTGTATTATAGCAGAACGTAATGATAATGAATTACATTCTTAGCACCATCAATTAGCAAATTGCTCTAAGACTTGGGGTAAGTGACTTGACCACCAACTTAGTGCTTTCTGCTGCAATGGAGATACATTCTTAAAAATCTCAGGTATAAAATATTATTACATGGACAGTTAAATCAAGTTTCTTGTCTTAGAAAAAAAAAAGTATAAGTTTATACTGCCGTCAACATATCCAGAGACAGATTTCAAAAGCGTCTTTTAGATTTTAACATATGACACCATGATTTAAGAGTATTTTTCTACCGAGGAAGTGCACAGCACTGTCAATAATTAGGACACATCCAATGGCAGCTGCCTGCTTTCTCGTTATGAGTCATAATGCTCGCCAGTGATAAACACACACAGTGAGTTCAGCATCATTTTCAGGTGGATACCTGTTTGAAGGAGTCTTTAGGTTCCTGTTTTCCCAGGTAAGTCTTCTTAGAGTCAGCTGTTAGATCATGATTTTCATTGTCTTCTTTCCCTGGAGATCCCATAAAGACATTGAGAGGACTGGAATGCAATATCGAACTGCCTGAAGCTCCTGGATGTTTTCTTGGAGGAAACACTGAGTTCAAGTGTGTTAAAAAGTCGAGACCTGAAAAGGAGGAGGGAAAAAAACCCATGCATTTGCATAAGATGTTCCCCAATTTTGGATATTTAACAAAAACACTTAACATGATAGGTTAATACAGGAGAAAGACATGGGATTTGGATTCAGAAGACAGGCTCCTTTGTCAGCTCTAGCCCTTGTCTGATGTTTGTTCTTGAGTAAAAATCATAAAACATTCTGTGACTGCTTCCTGGTCTGTAAATGTGCATATTTATTTCCGAGTGGTGAGGCTAAACAGGTGTTATATGTGAAAATACACTGAAAACTGAAAAACACAATGAGCATTTTAGTCAGTATTATAATAGCTTCTGATAACTGAAGGTTGTTAATTTGGCAGCCACCTGTGGTATATACATCTTGGCAGGCGGCCTCTACGACAGCTCCTAATAATCCCTGCCTCCTGGTGTGGATTCATGCCCTTGTGTAATCTCCTCCCTTTAAATGTCGGTTGGACCTAGCAACTTGCTACCAACAAATGGTGAGATGTCACTTCTAAGATTAGGTTACAAGCACACTGTGGCTTCCATCCCCGGGGCCCTCTCTCACTCTCTTTTGCTCACCAGCTCTGAGAAAAGCCAGGTGCCATGCTGTCAGCTGCCCTGTGGAGAGGCCCACAGGGGAAAGAACTGACTGTTGTCTTTGGCCAACAGCCACATGAATGAGATTGGAAGCAGGTCATGACCCAGGCAAGCCTCTAGATGCCTGCAGCTCTGTGGAGACCATGATTAAAGCACCAAGAGGGACCTAAAGTCAAAGGCACTCGGTGAAGCCATGCTCAGACTCTTATCCCACAATTATGAGATGACAAATGTTGTTCAAGATTCAAAATCTTGGGGTAATTTGCTACACAGCAATAATTAGCACAATATTACTTACAATTTTCATAAAAATACTTCTCATTAGCTCTTACCATCTCCTTTGCCTACGGACTCATCACCTCCCTTGGTAACTACAGCCTCTATAAGAAAATTAGAAAATCAAACTTAAAAGATAGTGAAAAAGACACCATAGCAACTTAGGCTTCTTATTCATTCCTCCAAAGAGTTCAGAGACTAATAATTGTACGAAAAATCTGAGTAAAGTTAAAGCTAGTACTGAATAAACTTCCCTTTTTGTTCTTTTAGCTTCCTGCATAGCAGCAAATATGAAAAAATAATTCTACGATATAGTCATTTAATGAGACAGCAAAGTATATTAGAAAAACCACTGTAGTAAGCTCCAAAGATCTCTAATCCAGTTCTGCCTCTATCACTTAATACCTCTGTGATGTTGGACAAACCTTTAATACAACTAAGATTCAGTTTCTGCATCTATATAGGGGGATAATGCCCTGACCATCTCACAGGATTGTTCTGAGAATCAATTGAAATAATATAAAAATATTTTGCAAGCAATACGTTATAAAAAACAAGATTTTATTAATATTTACTTCAATGGTAGAATATTTCAATACTGTAGTATTCTTCATTTCCTAATTAACCAAAAATTGCTTAACTTCATTTTAACAGATTAATAGAAAAATGGTCCAAGGTCATAAAAAAATTCACCAGTACATTAAATGGCCAATAAAGTATCATACAAGATGATCATTATTAGTAAGATTATAATCCATCCATCCAATCATCTGTCTATCTGCATGTGTGTATACCAGACGTACCAAAAAAATGAAATGTATACAAGTGGACACTTTGGTCAAGGTTGCTCAAGCAGTAGTTCATTGTAATCAGAATTGTCTGGATGCTGATGGTAACCACTTTGAGCACCTCTTATAATTGCAGAAGTCAAACATGACTTGTATTCATCTTTTGTTATTGGTATATATTGAGTACTACAATTTTAATAGTTTTTTCCTTTCTTAAAATGTGTATACATTTTTTTGGCACCCTCTGTATATGCCTAGTAATTACACAACACACATACACTTTTAGAAGTTATTAGTTTTGCTCTAGCAAAAGAAGTATTCTTATTTAAAAGATGAAGAAATTGAGGCACAAACAGATTAAGCCTTTTACCAGTAGAGTTGCATCCTTGAGATTAAAACACAAATCTCTTGATAATGAAATCAGTACTATATTTAGTATCCATGTTTTTTCTTATTAATAATGTAAAACACTAATAAATGAAGGGCATATGGCTCCTATTCTAATCATATTATTAAAAATAGCTGAAGTAATTAAAGTGGAATTTCTATCCTTTCTTCATTTCACTTAAAAACCATTAAAGAGGATTTCATTTATTACTTGAAATCCTCCATAAAGCCCCTTCCTACATTCTTCGATTCAAAAGTTAACTCCACAGGTTCTTATAAGCCAAACTCTCCATCTGGGCACTAACTTCAGAAACCTTTCTTAACGCCAGCCCGAGTCACTTTTCCCTCCTTTGCCCACATCCTTCCTCTCTTTACTCTTTATGTAGTCTGACCTCTCCTTTTCCTGAAAGAAAGGGACGCTTCCCTCTTTTATTAGGTGGAAGATAAAGGAATTTGACCTGGATATTGAAGTAGTCATTTTCAAGCTGAGGTAACACAGGAGACACTCAATAACTCTGTACTATCACACATGTATTTATTCTTTCTGATTATTAAATTCATTGTAGAAATTTGGAAAATATACAATTTCAAAGTAAAAAAAATGAAATTTTATAAGATTATGAGCAGATGTAACAATTTAAACATCTTGCTACTGTTGATATTTAGATTTGCTCCAGTTTTTCACTATTATATATAAACAGTAAACATACAAATCTTTGTGGATTTCTCTGAATATTTCCTTAGGCAAACTTACAGAAATGGAATTAACAGGCCAAAAAGTATGAATATTTAAGCCTGCCAAATTATCCTCTAGAAATTTACCCATATTATTGATAATGCTGCTATTAGCAGTGAAAGTATCCTATTAAGGGGAACAGGATGAACATCAGTACCAAGAAAACCCAGCCAAACAACGTGCCTAGTTGATATCGAGTGAACAACGATAAATAATGTTTCCATTTATCAAGCTGGCAAAGTTTCTTACTTTTTGTTTTCTTTTCTTTTTAATGGCAACATCTACTAGCAATGGGGAGTGTGCGCTAATAGATGAGGCAATCTACCACCTGGTCTTATTTCTCCATGAAAACACTTAATACCAATTAAATACAAATAAACACATAAACAAATTTTTTTTAAGTTACTAAGATATATTTTGCCTATCAAAATATCCAAGATTTTATGACGATTTATTTAAAAGTTTAAGAAACTTCTGTGGAAATTAAAGTGCTAACTTGAGAGCTTTTTGAATAGTCCCTATGTGAAAATTCCCAGCATATATTCTGGATGATAACATTTGAAATATTAGGGGAAAGGAAAAGAGTTAAACTGAAGCTATGACCCACATCGTTCAGCCAGAATGAAAAAGTAATGACTACCAGCAAGGGAACATGACCCTCTGACCTGAACAGACTTACCATCTCTGATCGGTGAGAACATGTCACCTAAACTACTTTTTCCAGTGTCGTCAAAGCTGGAGAAATCCTGATTTTTTCCACTGTCTGTTTCCTTGGGTAAAATATCTGTGTTGATGCTTCGAGTCAAACCTTATAGAAATTAGATATAAAAATAAGTGTTATTACATCTAAATAAATTTATTATCAGAAGATAGGTTCTAAAAATTATTGCATTACCCATACTATTGGTAATATTACAACTGTGAGCATCAGGGGGAAAAAGGAGAATTTAACAATAGCTCAGTTAATCATCATTTTCATGGAACAAAGCTCCTCCCCCCCAAATCAAGTAACTTATTTTTCATACAGTACTACCTTATTTTTTTCATATAGCACCACCTTATTTTAGCCATTTTGATTGGGATTTTTCTAAAATAATTTATATACTTTGCTTCCCTCTTAAACAAAGTATACTGAACACAAGTTACTTTTGTTACTGACTCAGATTATCCATAAATGATTAAAAAAGTCTGTAAGGCATATATATAGCACAATGCCTAACAGATAGCAGGATTAAAGTTATGTTAGTTCTCTCTCCATCTTGCAGTGAATAGATTTTTTTTCCCTCTTCTGTCTTTCCCTTCACTAACAGTAGGAGCTTGACACTGCTCTCAGCATTATCGACATCCAATGACTTCACTGACCTCACAATAGTTTACTAAGAGGAGGGAACCCAGAATACCAAGCTCATAAAGAATAGACAACAATAAAAAGGCATGCAGCAATTTATTAACTTCTTAAATGGCACTGCAACAAGTCAGCAGAGTTTTTTTTCAATAACTAAATCAGGACACCTTCAATAGAAGCAACATGCACTTTTTTCAAACGTTGGAATTATTTTACAAGAAGACTAAAATAATAGTAACAATAATGACTGTGATGGCAATATTAGTCACACCATAATTTACTGAGCGCCCACCATATGCCAGGCACTTTTGATATATTTTCTCTGATTTTCACAATAACCCAGAAGTTAAATATTATCTATACAAGAGAAAAATGACACACAGCATGGTTAAGAAAATTCCCCAAAGTCATCCTGGTAGGAAGTGACAGGCCTGAGACTTAAGCCTAATTAGATACTCTCAATGTTTCAGAGGGAAAAAAAATGTATGTGTGTGTGTGTGTATATGTGTGTGTGTGTGTATGAGAGAGAGGGAGGGAGAGAGGGAGAGGGAAAAGGAGAGGGAGAGGGAGAGGGAGAGAGAAGGAGAGCGGGGGAGGGAGGGAGAGAGAGAGAGAGAGGGAGAGAGAAAATAAAGAAGCAAATATGACAAAATTTATAAAATGGTGCATCAGCTAGATACTAGAGCTCAAGTGTTCCTTGAATTACTACTGAAACTTTTCTATGTTTGCAATTATTTAAAAATAAAATTAATAAACAAAAATTTCTAACTATAGGTGCAGAGCAAACATTCACTTTGCCAGAAATGCTACTAATCAGCCAAGAGTTGTCAATCAGTAACCCTGCAGACCCAAGTCTTTCATTTCCTAATTAATGCTGTCAACATTAAACATGAGCCTCCTTATTAAAAACTAAGTGAATAACAGTAAGAGCTTAGAAAATGTATGGTAAATGATAGAATCTGTATTTCAATTAATTTTTTGAATTATGTGTAAAATTAATAATAAAACAATTTTTGAAAATAATGGCAAATTTCATAGTTAATTCAACACCTTGGCACACATTACTTGAAGTTATATTTCAAAAAGAATTTATTCCTTTCAGTAGACAGCAATAGTATTTATTTCCAGGAGTTTAAAATAAAGATCTAATTTTTTTTCTATATAATATGTAATGATTTTTATGTAAGGATAATGTAGACATTCACAGAAAATTTAGTGAATATACTTATTACTTAAAAAAAAACTATTCCACACTATCAAGGCTAACAAATTCAAGTTTTGCTTATACTTGGAAATAGTAAACTCAGATTGAGAAGGCACCAACAAATATTTTTGTCCAAGTCAAGTACTTAGTCCTAAAAATTAAAGAAGACATGGATACATCCATTTCTAATGTTAATATTCTGGAAACATACTAGTATATATACCATGTAAATAAAAATATCTGTTCCAAGTTGACAGTTTAGCATAACTTCTTAAAATAAAACCAGAAGGTTTTCAGGGATTTAGGGAATACAATCTTTATTGCGAGCAAAGAAAATTGTACAGTAAGTATGAGCAAGCTTATCATCACATTACACCATCACAAAGTCTAAATAAATTCATTAAGAAATGCTTCATCAATATGATTATCAGAGTAGAAATAAAAACTTTAAACTGCAACATTTTCATTTATTTGTACTTAATAAATTACTAATACCTGCTTAATATGTGCCAGGCACTATTCAACACCTAAATATATTCGTTTCATCACTTGACTTACTTTCTATTCTGAAATATGAAATAAAAGGAGCCATTAATAGCTTCTCTTTAAAAAAAAACAAAAAAAAACTCAGAGATCAAATCATGACACCATCCAAGTTTCATTCTTTACTGATTAATCTGAAGACACAATGGAAAGTCATCCAGTCTAGTGGTATTAGAATGAATAAATTTCTAAATTGATATTATTCTGTTTTTAAGATAATATTTTATAACTGAAGTTCAATTAAATAAAATAAGCAAAGTGCCTTTCATTAATATATTTTTTTAATGTATAGCTCAAGCTAAAATTTTCACTTCTTCTACTAATAAGTTTACCTAAATGCTCAAGTGAATTTGAGTTCTAGGTTCCTGAAGAAAGAGCTAATTATATATATTTGGGTGGGGTGGGTCACTCCAAACACTATATATAAGCAACATTTACCTGCTTTGTCTTGAGCAGCAACTGTTCCTTTCCCCACAACTGCTGTCATGGGCTGTGGTAGAACCGTGGCAACGGAAGTGGTGGTTGCTTCTCTAACAATCCCAGAATTCTGAGCTCCTCCACTAGTAGTGCTCACATTGGCGGTTCGTTTGTTCACAGCTGAGGGCTTATTTGAACAGCCTTTATTTAAACTTGACTGAAATGTAATGGAATATTTAAAAGCTCAGGTTTCTAATGCTCCATTCAGTTATTAATATTTTATAAATCCTCTGTTAGATTAAAAATTACATATATATTTTTCCTTACAAATCCTAAGCTTGCTGGTGGATCTGAGAGTTTCCCTTTGAGCCACAACAGACTTTTGAAACATTTTTGGAAAGAGGAAAATATGAGCATTAGGTGTAAAATTAAAAAAAATAAAGTTTTAAAACCAAGTATCAAATGGCTTTGTACTGAAATTATTTTAAATGCTTTCATCTAAAAATAATTATGAATCAAAACTATACTGTGTTTAATTGACAACATAACATTTCCATGAGGTAGATTTATTTAGTCAAATAAAAAATGCAGACAGGAAAGAAAATATCTTACCTTAGAAAGACCAGTGGAGTACTGAAATGCTATACACTGCACAGATGTTTTGTGAGCACTGATGGTTTTAACTGGTGATTTCAACATCCTTAAGTCATACTGATATATTTTCCCACGGGAAGATCCAATAGCCAAAGTGGCTCCATCAGGCATGAAATCTACTGCAGTTAGAGGAGCGTCCGCCACTAAAGTTTTCACTAGCCTTTGGAAAGGAGGACAAAGTATATGTAGCTATAAGAGTGTATCCAGGTATATAAGCTTATATGACATATAAATAACTATTGGGTTGTCGGAAAAGTCATGATGCATTTTTGCAATGAAAAACATAGAAAAAATACATCATGACTTTTCCGACAACCCACTATATACCAAAACCAAGCTTACTTAGAATTGCGCAAATAACATACACATCCCAAATATTTGTTTACAGCAGAAATTTAGAATTAGAGACATTTCTAGTACAATGGCATATAAAGGAATTGCTGAACACTCCACCCTACTTTTCTATTCTCTTCTGATAGGTACATTCTACACCTTCCAGAAGCAGTACCTATTTCTTTGAGTAATTATTACTTTGGCAGTGAATGTGACACAATTCCTGGGTGTTACTCCACAAGCAAGGGCTCTAGCCTCAGGGTTAAGGAAGCTCTCAGTATCCACTTTCCATTAATTGACCTGAGAAAGCCTCAAGAGGATGATGACCTTTCACAGGGAGCAGCTGCTATTTTGTTCTTAGCTGTGCATCTCTTGACCAAAAAGCTAACAGAATCCATGTGGCTTGATTCTCAGGAAGCTAAAGTAGAAATATGGATACTGATCTGCTGAAGCTGAGCTCCTGGCCGGAGTATCTGATATAAGAGAGGAATGGCTTACTAACTCAGGTCTCTCAGTAAATTAGTTTTAAAAAAAGTAAAAAGAAAAAAGAAGAACGTGAAGTAACAATAAACTTTTAAGAAGGGCTGACAGTAGGTCCTTCCCTAATAGTCACATTACCATTTTCTTCTACATTGATCTTTAGAATTGTTAGGTATCTTGAATACATCTGTAGCATTCTGGCAGCTTTCTTTTTAAAGCTGACCAAGCACCCCTATAACTCTAAGAAGGACAAGAAGGCACAATGGACCCAGACACTTAAGATTATCCTTTAGCTCTAGATCAGTGGTTCTCAACTGGGGGCAATTAGGATGTCACAACTGGGGAAGTGCTACTGCATCTAGAGGGTAGAGGCCAGGGATGCAGCTGAATATCCTACGATGCCCAGGACAGCCCCCCACAATAAAGGATTATCCATCCCCAAATGTTCATAGTTTAGAAACCCTGTTTTAGACAAGGAATTAATTTCAAAGCAAATTAATCATAGTTTTAAAAATATACATAATTAATTGTATTCTGAAAAAGAATATGCATGCATGCTAAAATAAAGATGTGAAATCAACATGCTATCCCTCAACATTCAAGACCCAGAAGTACTCTAAAGAATACTCATGGTTCACTGATGTTTTTCTGCATGGGAAGAAAAAGAAAAAAAATCTATCTTACCAGATATCAAGTACACAAATGTTAGAGCTCCTGAACATTAATCAGAGGTCTGTACAAATCACAAATACATATCCTAATGAGATAATCATTACTAAGTTGAGAAAGAGCATGTCACACTTACTTCTTACTTGAAGTGTCATAAAGAATGATTCTTTTATCCAAGCCTATGGTTACAAATAACAGTTCATTGACAGGCGAAAAACAGATGCCTGAAGCTGGAGCTTTATGTGTGCAGTCAAAGTTATGGTATGGACTCTGACCATTCACATCCCAGAGAGTGACTACTCCGTTATCCGAAACACTGCCCAGTAGCGATTTCTTAAATAAGGAGTACTTCAAGTGCCGAACAGGCTATAAAAATAAGAATAAATTTTATGTAATTGCAAGTATTCATAATAACATTTTATATAAACTATATAAATAGTGCCCAACCACCAAGCATAATACTCACACCAACCGGATTTAGGACTTCTTTGGTTTGTAAGTAGCAGGTTTCAATTTTAACTACCATAAAATCATTTAATGGGTTATATAAGATGACTCTAGACATACCAACATTCTAGCAATTGCATATTTATCATGATTTTTTTATCTTGAAGTATAGCTACCTTAATCTCCTATTTTTTTCAGAGGAAAATATTGTATATTGAGATTAAATAATTAATTCTTCAGGGTTAAAACATCTACCACAATTAAAAGGCTCAGTCACAGCCAAATCACAAATAAGTATAAGGGAGCACTGGCAGAGAATAAGCAATATTTGTATTCTAAATATATTTTAGATATTTGGATATATTTGTTTGAATCTCAGCATCTGATGCACTGGCAATTCAACACCTGAAACATAATAAAAAATTAACTAAATCACAAAGGAGAAATTGTCAATACTCTAGACTGGGGATAAATATATCCATTCTTTCAAAAGCATCAGCCTGAGGGCAATGCTAGCTTTTCTCTAAACACTTGGCTCTGGGGGCACTGGAGACATTCTCTCTTTCTAGTTTCTGGTCTAGCTGAACCAGAATAAACAAAAATCTAGTTTGAGTAAACAGGTCATGGGTTAAAACTGGTTGAATTTTATCTACTTTTACTAAAATACTGCTTTCAAACTTGTAGTCATAATGCCATTTACTGTGCTAAGAATTAAGTATTTTACATTTAAGCTCATCTTTCCCTATGAAGGAACAGTAATATAAATATAGAAATTAAGCAGAATCTACAAGAGAGGGAAACTGACTGTAAAATACCTTCAAACAGTTAAGTTATAGTCTTGAGTCAAACAACGAATCAGGTTCTAGTAGGCGGGTATCAACTTTATATTTGGTCTCAGATAAAACTGGCACAGAACAAAAGTCAAATCTGAGGGTTTTTTGTTTGTTTGTTCTATCCAACTTAATCTTTCATATTCCAAAAGGATTTAAAAACACTGGCTTTTAGATATTAAAAACACATATTCTAATTACTTCTAAGATGTTTCAAAATAATATGTATTAGCCCTCAACAACAAAAAATATTTAGAGATGGCTTCACTAGTAAATTCTACCAAATATTCAAAGATTTAATACCTATCCTTCTCAAATTCTTCCAAAAAACTAAAGAGGCAATACCTCCTAATTCATTTTATGATGCCAACATTGCCCTGTTACCAAAACCTGGCAAGGATAACACAAAAAAGGAAACCACAGGCCAGTATCTCTGATGAGGAGATGCAAAAATTCTACACAAAATACTAGCAAATCGATTACAACAATACATTAAAAATATAATATATAAGGATCAAGCGGTGTTTATTCCAGAGGCATAAGGATGGTTCAACATACAGAAATCGATCAATGTGATGACCACATAAACAAAATAAAGGATAAAAATCAAATGATCTTATCAATAGATGCAGAAAAAGCATTTGCAAAGCCATAACTTCCATTTATGACTAAAACACTCACTAAAATGGGTATAGAAGGAAAGTACCTCAACATAATAAAGGCCATATATGACAACCCCTCAGCTAATCAACTCAATGGAGAAAAACTGAAAGCGTTTCCTCTAAATCAGGAACTAGACAAGGATGCCCCCTCTCACCACTGTTATAAACATAGTACTGGAAGTACTAGCCAGAGCAAACAGGAACGACAAAGAAATAAAATGCATCCAAATTGGGGGAAAAGAAGTCAAATTGTCACTTTTTGCCAACGATTCTTTACACAGAAAACGCTAAAGACTCCATCAAAAAACTGTTAGAAACAATAAATACAGTAAAGTTGGAGAATATAAAATCAATGTACAAAAAACCATTGTGTTCCTATATACTAAAAATGAAATTTCAGAAAATGAAAACAAACAAACAATTCCTTTTGCACCTGCAACAAAAAGAATAAAATACCTAGGAATAAACTTTAAAAAGGATGTGTAGGACCTATACACTGAAAACTACAAGAGATTATTAAAAGAAACTGAAGAAGACACAAAGAAATAGAAAGATATTCCATGTTCATGGATAGGAAGAATAAACGTATTATAGTTAAAATGTCCATATTACCTAATACAATACACAGATTTAATGCAATACCCATCAAAATCCCAATGGCATTTTTAATAGAAATAGAACAAAAAAATCATCAGATTTGGGGGCCGGCCGAGTGGCTCGTTGGTTAAGAGTTGGCTTGGGAGCGCGAGCTCTGAGCAGCAGGGCCGCCAGTTCAGATACCACATGGGCCAGTGACACTGTGCCCTCTATTGCTAAGATGGTGAACAATAGCTAGACCTGGAGCTGGGCTGCCATGAGTTGCCAGCAACGGTGTAGGCTGCAGTGGTGCTGCAGTGCTCCATAAGCTACTGAGAGCGGCCGGCAGCCGGCGTGAACAGCTGTGAGCCACCATGAGCGGCCGTTCCATGGCCGGCAACCGGTCTGCCTCACCCGGGAAGAGCGCAATGATCACAATACCAACATGGGCCAGTGAAGCAACATCCTCCACAACTAGACTGAAGAACAAAAGGACAGCAGCTTGTCTGTTCCCCTTCCCCGATTCCCCAATGCTGTTCCCTCCTCCAATTCTCCAATAAAATCTTTAAAAAAAAAGTCATCAAATTTGTATGGAACCACAAAAGACACTAAATAGCCAAAGCAATCCTGAGAAAAAAAGAACCAACCTCAAACTCCCTTACTTCAAATTATACTACAAAGCAATAATAATCAAAACAGTATGGTACTGGCAGAAAAACAGACACAAAGACCAATGGAAAAAAATTGAGAGCCCAGAAATAAACCCACATGCATATAGACAAATAATTTTCAACAAAGGAGCCAAAAACATACAACAGAGAAAAAGAATGCTTCTTCAATAAAAGGTGCTGGGAAAATTGGAGATCCACATGCAAAAGAATGAAGCTAGACTGCTATTTGTCACATACACAAAAATTAACTCAAAATGGATCAAAGACCTAAATATAGATCTGAAACAATAAATACATAGAAGAAAACATAAGTGCTAAATTTGTGGTCCTTGGTCTAAAGAGAGGATTTTATAAATTTGACCTCAAAGGCTAGAGAAGTAAAAGCAAAAATAAATGAATGTGACTACATCAAACTAGAAAGTTTCTGCACAGCAAAAGAAACCATCAACAAAATAGAGGCAACCAATCAAATGGGAGAAGATTTTTGCAAACAATGCCTTGATTTCACTCCTTATGCGGACTATAAAGGTGAAAGCAACAAATGAACAAGACAACAAACTAACAAAAACTCAGACACAGACAGTGGTTATTAGAGGGAAAGGGGGGCTGGAGGGAAGGTAGACAAAGGTAAAGGGGGTCAAATATATGGTGACAGGGAGATTTGACTTTGGGTGGTGAACATACAATGCAATACACAGATGATGAATAGTACGTTTGAAACTTAAATAATTTTTATTAACCAATGTCACTCTGATCAATTTAATAAAATTAAAAAACAAAAACCATAAACATTTAGGAATAACACAAAACAAATTCTAAGGAAACAAAAGGAGTACTTGTTACCAAACACATAGATTAAGATAATTACTATGGCCATCCATTAAATTTGGCTTCTTATTTTTATATGGCTAAAGTACAAAGAGAAAGTGTTGGTATTGGTATATATTTTCCATCTTTGATGAGGAAAAGTATATCCATTGGAATAAATAAATATTTCCTCTGGTCAACACTCAAAAAAAAAATAAACTACATGGACCATAACTATATAAAAAAAGACATAGAGCTCCTTAGTGAATTATAATGTTTACAGAGTCATATCAACAAGGCAAATTACTAATTTTTAAAAGATTTCTGCAGCATTTTAAGAGTTCACATAGTTATGTCCCTTCATAACCCATAGTTATGATCACAATACCAACATGGGCCAGTGAAGCAATGTCCTCCACAACTAGACAGGACAGCAACTTCTCTGTTCCCCTTCCCCAGTTCCCCAATGCAGTTCCCTCCCCCAAAACCCCCATTTAAAAAAAAAATCCATTTCTTGATTAAGTCAAAACCTAAATTTGTTATATTGTTTCAAAATCTGTGAACCTACTGGCAATCCATTAAAGAAAAAAAAAAAAGGTGAAAGACAACCATAAATGTTCCTCTCTGATAAACCTGGGTTCAAGTGGAGGTTCCACTAAACTCCACGTGACTTGGGTAAATTACTTGAACTCCAAGCCTCAGTGTTTTTTTCATCTACAAAACAGAAAATACTCGTTTGTCTGTCCAGGTTATTTTGAGGATTAAACGAAATTTCTGCACAGATCCAGGTACATAGTACCTATCGCTACTATCCTCACAGGCTCATGACCCCCATATTCATTGTTGTTTATATGCCCATTCAATCATCTTTTACACATATTTCTAAAAAGATCCCTAAGTAGCCACAGTGATTCTTTTAAATGCCTCTCCTTTATCTCCTTAAAAACAGACATTCATTTCTGAACTTTCTACATCTATGAAATCATCACTTCTTTAGAGTATCACTAACAGAATATCCAATGATCCTGGATAAACAAAGTATTGATCTACAAAATTCTATTTAAAATAAGTATTAATTTATTTTAGTATCAGCAGCACTTATTAAGCCCGTCTTGTTCCAGATTCAAGCTATTTCTAAGAAAAATATATACATATATATTGCCAAGAAGCTTATGAAAAATCCCAGCCTTATAAGCAACAATGCTATTTTTTCTTACATTATTATGTAAAAACGTGTGTGCTTGTGAAGGAGGGGGGTTATTTCTAAACATAAAAAATACATCACCCACTATAGATCAGAGGTTGGCAAACTTTTTCTTGAAAGAACAGATAGTAAATATTTTACACTGCTGCACTGCAAAAGCAGTTATAAACAACACATAAATAAATGAGCTTGGCTGTGTTTCAATAAAACTTTATTTACAAAAATAACAGCCAGCCCATGGGTCACATTTAGCTCATCCTTGCAACATTTGGAAGACTGAAAAAAAAAATACAATAAAAAACTATCCATAATCCCACCACCTAGAGAAAAACTGGCTAACACTTTGGGGATACTCTTTTAATTATTTTTGTATGTGTGTTTTCAGTATAGTATCAACAGAAAATTGAGATCATACTTTATTAGTATAAAGTTAGCCATGTCATATTTTTTCTTTTACATGACTTTAATAGCTGAATAATATCTGAATGTACATCAATTTATCTAAATAATCTAATGTTGTACAGTTAGGTTATTTCCAATTTCCAAGTACCCTGACTACTATCATTTTCAAAAACTGCTAATTTATGGAAGAATTTGTATTTCATTGTTGTTCATGCTTTAAAGGTTCTTGGTTGAAAAACTGCTAAGTAACCATTTGTCTTTATTCTGTTTTGAATTGCCCATTAATCTATTTTGCTTATTTCCTACTAGTTTATTAAGACTTTTTAAGTACTAATTTGCAATTGATCTTAATAAGGACATTAATGTTCTCATAGGTATAATTATTTTCCCCATTTCCTTTCAATTTTTAAATTAGTTTCAAGCCTTGCTTTTTTGTCAGATTTTAAGTTTTTATGTCCTTAAACTTATCAAACTATCAATGACTTATGACTTTGTTCTTATACTTAGAAAAGCCTTCCCTTTGTAGAGATAAGAATTCATATTTTCTTATAGCTTCATAGTCTCATATATATATATATATAAAATATATATATATATATATATATACTACATACTATATATGTATAGTATGTGTATATGTGTATGTGCATATACGTACACACACACTCAAATACATACAGCATCCCTTCAACTCCACCCCCTTTTTCTTCTTGATTCTCAGTGTCTTATTTCAAGCACTAATTGACTGTCACACGAGCTACTGCCTACTTCTACTCTCAGAGGGCTTACTATCCATCCTTCACACTGTTGCAGCACTAATCTCTTCAAAACTGGAAATCTGAATATATTTCTATATTGCTTAAAATCCTTTTAATTGGAAGACTCTGAGAAGACAGTGGTCATGGTGATCACAGGGTTTTTTAATCTCCCTGAATTCCCTTTTTTGAGTATGTGTGTGTATTTATGTGTGCAGAAAAGACATAAGCTGGCCTGGGGCTGCCTAACCTTCGAAAGTCCAGCTTTTCAAGGTTTGCCCTTGTCTGACATCTGGGAACTTGGATTTTGGGAGGGTTCCCACTACTCTAATTGATAAGATCGGTTCGCTGTGCCTAAACTATTTGTGCAAATACATGGTTTATGGCTGAACCACAGCTCAACACCTGCTTTCCTTCTAGAAATTTGGAATTTGAGTACATGCTAGCTGAGGGTGCCTAGGTAACCAGCTTCCAATAAAAACCCTGGGCAATAAGTCTCTAATGAGCTTCCCTGATGGATAACTTTTCATACATGTTGTCACAGTTTGATGCTGGGGAAATTAAGTACATCTTCTCCATTGAGAGAAGGCTCTTTTGTGCTTGGTTTCCTCAGGGCTTCACCCTAAGCATCTTTTCCCCTTTGCTGATTTTGCTTTGTATCCTTTTACTGTAATAAAACACATTGAGTCTTATAAGTCCTCCTAGTGAATCATCAAACCTGGTCTTGGGGATCCCCAGCACAGTAAGTGTAAGTGTGTATGAGCATGTGTGAATATCTACCACATTAGTGGGTCTGTACAAAAGGTTTGCAGAAAAGTCTGAAGGGCTAGCGTAGTTTAGCCCCAATGAACTCCCAAAATTGACCAGCCAAGGTGCCTCCCTCCCAAGTCAGGGCACCACACTAAGGAGACACCACGAGGAGTGGAAGCAAACCTGAATAGGACCGAGTCAAAAGAGCTGAAGGAAAGCAAAAGTTCACATACAAGTAGAAGAGTGGACCAGCGCCAGGCAACCTCAGAAAACAAATTGCCATTAAAAAAAAAAAAAAAAGAATTACCTGAAAATCTGAAAATAAGAGGGAGCTCTGTAAGTTAGAAAAGATACCCTGAATCCCATCTCTGTCTAGATGTTCAGAAAAACTAAATTCACAGATAAATCCCATATAAAGTTATCATGAGAACAAGAAGACATTCTCAACAGATGACCAAGAAGACAATAAAATGATGTAAGACATTAAAAAACATCATAAATCAGAATAAGAAAACTCAGAAATGAGATGTTAGAACTTGGGAAAGAATTAGAAATTTTAAAAATCTCTTCAAAAATGAAGGCTAATTTAAAAGAAACACAAGAATGAATAAACACAACAGATAATTATCTTAAACACAGGTAAAAAGGAAAGAATTTTTAAAAATCAAAAATAAGAAAAAAGTTAAAAATTATTTGAAAGTAAGAAATAACTAAATTACTAAAGGTAATAAAATAAAACAGAGAAAAAACAAAGATAAGGAAAAGAAGAAGTACTAAAAACTATAATTCAAGAAACTTTTCTGAAAGAAGATTTGAACTACATATTCAATGAGCACATCATCTGAATAGCAATACAGAATGAGCAACACCAAGACATAGTCCAGTAAAATTATTGGACTCCAAAGAAAAAAAAATCCTTTGGTCATCTAAAGATAAAGAACACGTGACTTATAAGAACAAAAATACTTAAATTATCATCAGACATTTGAGACCAATACTGATAGAGTAACACACCTACTCTCCTCATGGAAAAAAAATGCGAGGCTGTTACTGAGTTACACTGAAAGAGAATTTGTAATCTCAAAGAAAAAGTCAAAAGCAAAATATATATGCTTATGGAAACAATATTATTATATGGTGCTCACTGTGATTATAAAAACTTAGAAAATAATCTAAATACAGAAATATTTTGATAAACTGTGGCATTTCAACAATGGAATATTACTCAGCCGTTAAAAGTTATGGTTATGAAGACTAGTAACATGAGAACACGTGGGACAGAGCACTAATGAGAAAAAGGCAGAAAACAAGATTGAACCAACAGCATGATTACTGCTGTATGGAAGACAGAGCTATACATAGAAACACTGCAAGAAAACATTCTTCAAATAACTTCCCATTAAAGAAAATTCGGAAGAGAAAAACAGAGGGAAAAAAATTAGCATTTAAGAAGTACTATATATAGAAGTTTATTTTATGCCAACATGTGAACCATAAAACTGCTTAAGAACATAATATATAGACTACACAAGTCTACACAAATACTAAGGCAATATATCAAGAGAATCAAAGCCATATTATCATGCACACATTGTATACCAATGCTCCTATATAACATAAAGGAGACCTCTATTCTAGAAGTAAAGCTCTGTAGTCAGTCAAACGTTTTAAGTGCTGAAATTCAGGTATAAACATAACCAGTCACCAAGTTAACTGAATTAGAATTAAACTCATTCTTGACAAAATAATTCTTTTTTAAATATAATTAATAATTATTAACATTTACCAGATTTCTGTACTCAAACAGGCTTATTAATACTTACAAAATCTGTACCAAAATGTTAAAAATTTCACTGAAGACAATAAGTTTATTTAACATATACTGAAATACGTTGTATTTAAAATTTCACAGAAAGCCTACTATATTTAAAGATCATTTTTAAATCTAACGAATCGATAAAACAGATCCATTTTTTAAATGCTTTTGAGAAAGGCAACACCAGTTAACCTATTTGTGACCCTAAGCTGCTGAACTTGCCAAATAGCGAAATGCAATTATAACCTAAGAAGTCTGTCAGCCCTGGCAGCTCTGCAGCAGGAGTAAGGCTCCTTTTCCCCTGCGGAAAGACACTGTGATCTACATAAAACTAATAGCTTCAATTCAGCTCATATACTTCAAAGTAAGATTCTAAATATATTCAGGCAATCTCATTTCCAATATCAAATTCAGTATAATGTAGACTCAGTAAGACTCCTTGGTTTTATCACTTTTGCTAAGAAATCAATTTAATAATTTTTAAATATTTCAAATTCTTGACTGTTCATAGAAACAAAAACAGAAAAAAATTAATTTAATCATTAGATGTGCCCTACCTACTATTTTTCTCAATAACCCACACCCTATCTATAGTAAAACTGATCAACATACAAATTGGGCTGGCTAACAGTGTATTTAAATTAAATTATGTCAATTTTTTGACAGACTTGACATTTTTATGAACATTGATTAAGAAATTCATATTTAATATATTTGAAATGTTAAATGAATTTTGAGGAATATTTTTAAAATTGTTAATGAACGCTCCATAGCATTTCTATGCTTTTGGTCAACATTAGATAAAATAAACCATAGTGAAATCACTTGTAGGAAAAACAATTAAAAAAAAACAAAACACTCCAAAGATTTCCATAATGCTGCCTGAAAAAGGGAAAGAGCAGCGTGCAGAATCATGAAAACTGTGGCTTTCTTCACTAAGAAACTGAGACTGCATTCTTACATACACAGGGGCCAACCAGGGTCTTCCCAGCCCCATACACTCTTTTAATGGTACAGAGGAAAATGAAATAACATAGTATACAAAAAACATATAAACATTTGTTCCAGGGAAAGGGAAAAAATTAACACACCCCAGTTCAATTCCTTTGCCTTCTTTAATGCTCTCCTTATTCTAAGTAGGTCTAAAACACAACATATGATTATTGAGGTCAAGTTACAACTGGTAGATTATCAGGGGTTAGGAGGAAATGCATTAAACCTAAAGCTGTGCAAACCAGTTTGGGGCAGTTAAGTCACAAAAGCATTTTTAATGAATTAATATATTTATTCATTCAAAGCTCACACTAAAGTTCACTAATCTCTTACCAAATATTAGGAACTATGCTAAACAATGTACTCAGCATTTAGGTGAACCCTAAAAAAACAAAACAAAACAAAACAAAACAACCAACCCTGTTGAAAGTATATTCTCATTCTCACTTGACAACTATAGAGATGCCGACTGCCCTGGCAGGAGGGAGCAGGCAAATGAAAATCTCACGGTTCTGGTTTATCTGACCTTGCACAGAGATACCAGCTTTTAGCATTACTGTTTTCCTAAAGTAGAACATAATTTAAATTCAGTTTTACTATGTTATTAATTTTTCATTAATCAATGAAATTCCTTTGAAAATCAATACATCAACCTATCTGCCATGTATAATTTTAAAAGAAATTTCTTTAATATGAAGAAGACATTAATTTTGGACTCGCTCACAAAGTGACAAAAGAATACTGCAAAATTTCCAGAAGCTTTGAATCCTCAAATCCTTCTACATTCAACTACTCCTGGGCTAGAAAAAGATCCAAAAGGAAACAGTGCTGCCACTCTTGAAGAGTTCATCTTCAAAACAGTCAATTAACAGTCTTATGATCGGAAAGTCCTGGAATCTGTTTTCTCACTTGTAAAATGAAAATAACATGCACCTCACAAGCAAGCAGCAAAGATTAAATAAGAAAATGTAATATGAAGTAATGATCACAGTGCTTGAAACACAATAAATAAGGATGTTGGTAGTAAGGATTCTATGAAGCTGATAGCCTTTACCTGGAATGCTCTCCAAACCCTCACCACCTACAGTCACCCCACTGACAGAAGAATGGTTGTTGCAATAATTAATGCTGGCCTAAATATATACCTGTACGGAGTTGAATCTATCTCACACCATATGCAGAAATTAATTTGAAATGGATCATAACAGACATAAATGAGACAGGTAAAACAATAAAGCTTTATCTAAAGAAAACAAAGGACACTATTTTTAAGACCTTGGGGCAAGCAAGATTCTTTAAGAGGACACAAATAGCAGCATACATTTAAAAAAGTGATACAATAGACTACATTTCATCAAACTTAAGAACCTCTGTTTATTAAAAAGAAGGCATTAAGAGAGTCAAAAGGCAAGCTGTAGGCTAAAATTATATGCAAAATGTATATCCAAAATATGACTCCATCTGGAATATATAATAAACTTTATATAAATGAACCAGAAAAACACCAAATAACCCAATACAAAAAGGAGGAACAGACTTGAACAGTCAATTCACAAAAGAAGGTGTATGAAAATGCACTCAGCTCATTCAAAATAGAGAAATGCAAATTAAAACCACAATGAGATACCACTATATAACCATCAAAGTGGCTAAAATTAATAAGATAGACAATACTTGATATTAGAAAAAATGTGGATCTCACACACATTGCTGTAGGAATGTAAAATGGCACAAGCACTTTAGAAAAATTTGGGGCAATTTTTAATAAGGTAAAACTCGATGCCTACCTAGACCCATCAATTCATTTCTTATGTATGTACTCAAGAGACATAAAACCATATGTTCACAAGACTTATACAAATATATTCACAGTAGCTTTATCGTGATAACTAAAAACTAGAAACAACTCACATGTCCATCAACAATAGAATGGATAGTGTCACATCCATAGAACGGAATACTATGCAGTAATAAAACTGTAAGAACCACTACATTCTATGCAACAAAGCAAACAGAAATGAAGACTAAAAGAAACGAGATACATAAATTCTTTTAAGAACTATTAGGTAGTGACTAGAAAGGGTTAAGAGGGAGTCCTCTGATGTGCAGGATATGTTCTCCAGCTTTATTTTGGTAGTAGTTACACAGGTGTATGTATATATAAAAATTCATCCAGCTGTACACTTAAGATATATGCACTTTATAAGTTATATATCAATTTTAAAAATTTAAATATTTTACACATAATAAGGCCAAGAGCAATAAGCAAATCTATGTTTTCAGGATTATTCCTTCATGCCTGGTTTTAATAAGAAAACTCTCTAGCAAGATACAATAAAAACTGAAATGTAAGAATATACATGGTAGTATCTGACCTAATTTTTGTGTTACTGAAAAGTCAGCTGGAAATTTACAAATCTAAATTTCTCATGCTTCTAATATACCAAAAAAAAAAAAAAGGAAAGAAAATTAGTCTATTTCCTTACAAAGCAAGAAATTGGAACACTAGGTAAGATTTTTTTCACAATAGTTCCAACGTCTACAGGCTTAGGCTTTATGTCTTTATTATGAAAACACAAATAACCAAAAAAAAGAAAAAAAAATCACAAAAACAAAATATTGGGTCGTCAGGAAAGTCATGACGCATTTTTGCATTGAAAAACATAGAAAAATATGCCATGACTTTCCTGACGACTCAATATTACTTCCTGCATGTATGACAATATTAAGACGTTCTTGGTGGCAAATCAGTGAGCCTAGTCCATAATGCAGACAGTGAGATTACTCCCAAAGGCTTTCGTCCAGTTCAAGTACTCTATGATTCTGACATTCAAACAATCACAAACTTTCATTAGTTCCCTCAACACCTTCCAAAAAAAAGGGCACATCTTCGGTCTGGCATTTCAAGTCAACACTATGTTCCCGTGTATCTTTCCCATCTTTTCTCATACCAGCTTGTATAAAGCCCACGTGCCTTCCTTTTCCTTGTTTTTGTTCATGTGATTTCCTCCATATAAATATATCCCTGTCACCAACTTCCATATTAGCCTGTTAAAATCTTTGTTATATCTAAATGTATTCATCCACTCACATATTTATTGAGAATCTTTTTCCATGGAAGGCACAACGTTGGATGGTTGAGGACAAAGAAAACAAGATATGGTTCCAACTACAGTGCAGGCATGTAAAGAGTTAACCCTAATACAAGTTAAAATCAAGTAACTGCCAAGGGACAGTTTATAGTGTAGTAAAAACAAAACAAAAACCAATTAAGCCTTGGACCCAGCTGAAATCCTCTGCCCTTCAATCTTCCTATTTTATTCCCAATCATAAGATTGTTTTACATCAATCACCTATATTATTATTTGTTTGTGTTTCTCTGTTATTCCCAATACATATGAAACTTGAGAAGGCTTTTTTCTATGAATTTTTAATATCCATTAAATTTTCCTTAAACACTAAATATATACTATTCAAATAATGATTCTAAAAACTGCTTTTCAAAAGTGAGGAGCTCCTGTCTTTTATCTAATAGTAATTATGGCCAAAATGATTACAGTAAAAAGGAAGGGTTAAATGACGTTGCACCTCATTGAAAATTTCTGTGGAGGAATTTCATGGCAAGTTAACCAAAAATTAGATTTCTTGAGAAACTAAATTTATTCTTAAGAATTTCATAAGCTAATTTTTTTTAAAAGAAAAAAATCTGACTAATTTTACTTTGTAAAAAATTTCCCTAAGTACCCCTATATTACCCTGAAATATACGAATAAGCTTCGGTACATTAACTATCATGCACTTCAACAAACCAAAAACAAAACACAACTTACCGTGTGCCTAAACACACTCAATTATCCCATGTCCCCAGAGTATGTATGAACCTAAGTATCTTTCTTGTAGCTCACACATTTGGAGCTATGCAACACTTCAAAACTCTAATGTCATAGAAAGATTAATATCCATGTTTTGGGCTTACCTATTAACACTATTTGTATTTTGTTATATATAGTTATATTCTAAGAGCATGTGACTCTTCAATGGCCTAACTGAACTCAAGTAAGCACCTTAACCAAGTATGAATTAACTTGTTATTTGAATATTTTTAAACACTATCATTCAAAAGTAGCTAGCTGTAAGTTCTTCAAGCAAGCTAATTGCAAATTTAAAATATGAATTTAAAAAATTTAAAAGTCACTGTCTTACATAAGACAATTCAAAATCTATCTTATCAACTTTATTTTGAATAAACCCATACTGTACCTGGTTACTACCATGACCAAAAGGAGTACTAGATAAATTAGTGGTTACACTGTGCAAAATAATTTCCCCACTGAGAGATCCAGAAGCAATGTAGCAATCATTCCAATTATATGTTACACAAGTTACTTCATCTTTATGATCCTGAAAGAAAAAAATGAAAGTAATACAGTGCCATATGACCTTCAAACAAGTTTCACATTTTTGTAAATTTCATGTTTTATAAATATTATTTGTCAATCTAATATTTGCTTTAACATTTTCCTCAAATAACTTTAAAAAAATTACTCAAGTAAGCAGGAAACTATGTGATTAACACGAAGCCTTCTCAGGGAACAGAGATTTATTTTTCATAACCATAAAAATCAGACTGAAACAAAAGACAGATAGGAATGGTAATTTTCTAAATGGCATTATGTCTACCTTAAAGAGTTCACTTCCGCTAACAAGTAACATTTATTGCAAGTTGACTATTATGAGAGTCCCTGCCCTTGAGAGTATTACTGCTCAATTGAGAAGACAGGACCTTTAAGTTAACATGAAAATGGCAGAACAAATGCTAAGTGAGTAGTAGAAGCAAAGAGTCAAGAGGAAAGAGCAAGAGGCATCCCTGCAAACTGAGCTGACAGAGGAAGTTTTACGAAGACATAAAGCTGAGTTCAACCTCAACGAAAGAAGAGATAAGTCGGGTGAAGGGGAAAGGAACCAAATGCTACAAAATGGAAGGGAGCAAAAACCAAAATCCCCAAAACCAGAATGAGCAAGGTATGCTTGAGAGATGACAGCAGCTGCTTCTACTTGCTGAATACCTACTAATGCTGGGAGCTTTAGATGTTGTTGTTGTTGTTATTATTACTATTATTATTATTATTAATCTTTAGAACAGTCCTGGAGGCAAGGTCATTTTTCCCCCCATTTTATAGATGAGTTAACTAAAGGAAGCACAGAAAGGTTAAGAAACCTGAACCTGAATTGAAACCAGGATTCAACTGCAGGTCAAACTCCAAAGCCTCCCTCTATCAGGCTCCCACATCCAAAGGGGAATCCACTTTGAGGAAATAAAACTGTTTGGTTCTAAATAAAATGGGTTCACAAGGACTATGTTTTCCAACATCAAATTAGAGATATCTCGCAGGAACACAGAAAAGTGATCAGCATTAAGGGTATAGTTTTTAACAGTTTGACGTCATATCTTAATGTAAACAAACCAACCTTTGTATCTAATAATTACATTAATGTAATACAAAGAATAGTAACTATAATAGTCTATATATGACAACTTTTTCAAATGGTTGAAAAAGTTGTTTCAAGCATGTTTGGAGGTGTCTTTACATTTTATTCCTTTTTTAAATCAAAGAAACAATTGCTATCCTGAGGGGAAAAGTGCCTGATGAGAAGAAAAAACAAAGAGTAGACATTGAGAGCATTGTTCTCATTTGGGAAAATAAGAACATGAGATCTAACACAATTTCTATGACTTTGTACTCATAAAGAGGCAAGTGTCCTTCTTAATCTTATTTCAACTGTGGAAAATAAGTCATTCAGTAAACATTTATTTACTAAGAACTTACCAAGTGCCAGAAATTGTGTTGTTATCAGAAAGAAACAGTGCAGAGAAGGGATCCAAAGATGAAAGATTAGATTTCCCACTATTGCAACTAATTAAATACTTCGGTACTGAAGCATCTTATTTTTATCATAAAAGCTCAAAATTAAAAGAAAAGTTTGGTAACCAGACACATTGTAAGATACTGATTTCTGTGAAGATTAAAAGAAAAAAAGTTGCTTACCTTAAGAGATCGATGAACTCTTTTTGATTTTAAATCCCAAATATTAACAGTGTTATTTAGGCCTCCGCTTACCAAATACATAGATGTGGAATTTAAACTGACACACGTCTGCTTTTGCTATTAAAGAAAAAAAGTTACCTTAGTTTAATAGAGCTCAGACATGACTTTCAAGTCTCATCCAACAGTTAGTAAGCAACACTTAGTGTTTGTTGAATTAAATGCTATGCACATGCTACTTATACTAAAGATGTACTTATCATCTTCCACATAGATCCAACATCTTGTAATGAGTTCAAAAAAGTTTCAAGGAAATCAACGAGATTCGTGATCTCTTCCACAGAGCAGAGGTGACAGACTCTACACTCTTCCCCATGTCCATAAAGACACCATCCATTCAACTTCTCAAGATAAAAGTACAAAGTTACCCTTGATCCCTCATTCTTCTTCCCTCAATCTATCATAAATTCTCTTAACTCCAACACTAAAATAAATCGCACATGGGCCCCCTTTATCGCTACGCCTAGCACCCTAATCCAAGCCTTGCCTGCCAAACCACAGTTGCAGCCTCCCATCTGGCTGTCCTGCTCCCACTCCTGCTTGCCTACATTCTGTGCTCTAAGTAGGGTGACCTTTCAAAAATGTAAATCAGATCACGTCTCTCCCATTTAAAAATCTTCAATGGCTTCTAGTCAGCCCCAGAAGAAATTCAGAACTCACTAACCTGGCTTTCAAAGCCCTATTCATCTGGCCCCGTCCTACCTCACCTCTCCCCATTTTCCTCCTTCCCCACTAATTTCTCCAGCCACAAGAACCTTCTTCACGTGACAGCTCTGTATTTGCCTCAGGGTTTCAAGGCAGCTATTGGGTTGTCAGAAAAGTCATGACACATTTTTTCTGTTTTTCGTTGCAAAAATGCGTCATGACTTTTCCGACAACCCGATATTTTTGTCTGGAAAGTTAAATTCCCTGAACCCTGGCTGAATGGCTTTTTCTGGGCAACAGATAGCAACTTACATGCCACTTCCTCAGGAGACGTTCCTTGGCCACCTAATGTAACTTGCTATCTCAATATTTTATTTTAGTTCTCTGCATAACACCTTATGACTATCTGGGTATGCAGCTTACTAGTTTATTGTCTGTCTTCCAGCAGGCTATCAATTTCATTAGAGCAAAGACCATATCCATGTTCAATAAATACTGATAAAATAAATGGATAGCTAACAATGTAGAGGTTATCAAGTTTTTCTCACAGTGATTATTATTTGTGAGTGTCACCTCTATGGTGGTGCCAATCCATAACTATGCCACACAGCAGAACACAAAGTTACATGTTTTTTCCTATTTAACCTTCAGGTTCACTACGTAGTTACAGTAATTGTTCTCATTTCCAGATGAATGTCATGGGGAAAAAAGAGAGAAATGAATTCCAAAGGAAACATTTTTGTGACTTAGTTAAAAGTTAAAAGGCAAGCTTTGTAGGTTTAAGTAAGTCATCTCACCTTTCTGAGCCTACATTTCTTCATCTGAGAAATGAGAGATGAGAACTAGATCTACGGTCCCTAACCGTAGTCCATGCATCTCATAAACATCCTCTGCTCAAGAGAGCACCAGATTCTTAAAAGGCTGGAGATGGCCCCCCACCGCAAGGTTTCTTTCAGCTCCCAAATTTTGACCAAGATTCAAAATTACTAACACATATAAAAATATTGGGGGCCAGCCAAGTGGCTTGTTGGTTAAGAGTAGGCTTGGGGGCTCGAGCTCTGAACAGCAGGGCAGTCGGTTCGGACCCCACATGGGCCAGTGATGCTACGCCCTCTACAGTTAAGATGGTGAACAACAGCTAAGATGGTGAACAACAGCTCGACCTGCAGCTGGGCTGCCGTGAGTCGCCAGTGATGGAGTAGGCTGCAGTGGGGCTGCCATAAGCTACTGTGAGTGGCTAGCAGCTGGCGTGAGCGGCCGGCAGCCAGCATGAACTTCCGTGAGCTGCCATGAGTGGCCAGCCAATGGCCCGCGACCTATCTGCCTCAACCAGGAAAAGCACAATGATCACAATACCAACATGCGCCAGTGAAGCAACGTCCTCCACAACTCGACTGAAAAACAAAACGGACAACAACTTGTCTGTTCCCCTCCCCCAATTCCCCAATAAAATCTAAAAAAAAAAAAAATTTCGGGAGCACGTTGCATCAATGTTTCAGTATAGTTGGTATAGTTCTCTTATAGGCATCATACTAGGAATTGACTTTGGTCAAAACAGACTGATAAGAATTAGGATCTGGTTATCACTGCAAATCAGGACAGTTTGCTAAGAGCTATAAAAATAACCTTTAAAGAAAATAGACAAGGCTAGTGTCAATCAAAGATCGATACACTAGGATTCTAATTGTCAAAAACAACTCAAATTATTCTTAAGGGCTCAGAACAAAAGCTAATATTTATAGCTGGCTTATCCCGATGATAGAAGACCTTTTTTATGTTAATATATCATTAATGTAGCTAATGAACTTAAATAATTAATAAAAATTATATGGTTTTTACAGGAATACTGTACCCCAAGACACAAGCAATGGGTGCAGGTTTTAAAATCTAAAAATAACAGCTGGTCAAATTTCTAGGTTATATAGTAGCCTATCATATCCATTATAATACTGTTAATACCAATCTTCCTTCTTTAAATAAATACATAATCAAAGAAAACAAATATGAACTTGAAGTCCTACTCTAAAAATAATGTTACAGTAATACAGAATCTTACTTTCCCATGTAGGAAAGGTCTAATATCTCAAATGGCACATACATAATTGGACTTAGATCCTACAAAGCAAAAGTTATCAACACACCAATATGTTATAAGAAATTACCAATCAAGGCTACAGAACCAATGTTTGCAAAATATTTTTATAAGTAAATTAAAGCAGATTCAAATTATAACCATAATGGCCTCACTTCCATCCACCTGCATTCTGTTGTGATTTCTTAACTGTGGGAAAGAGAACTATAGCAACTGATGTGCAACAGTCACAAAATCCTTTGAATAAATTGTGTCACATTTGTGAATATCATGTTATTTTCATACTTTAATAACAAAAAAAGATTCCAAACTGGTTCTAAGGCATAACGCATAAAAGTGGCACAAAATATATTATGATGGAAGTGGAAATCAAAACTGTTTTGATTCTGATATTTAATTAAACAAATATTTGTTGATACCTTTGACAGGATTTAACAATCAAAAGATGACTAAGATTTTTAGCCTGACCTTGAAGAGTGCACTTTTGACTTTTATTGACCAGGGACGCTCTCTGCTGCAATTTTACTTGAGTTTGAAAAGGCAGAATGCCTCAAAATCCATTTCTACCTTTAGCAGACAGTCTCTCTGCCCCAGCCTCAAACATAGGTGAGCTGGATGCTTGAGTCAATCCCACCAGACACCTTTTTAAACAGATGAATTAATATTCCATTTCCTGCTGTGTTCTTTCTAATTGGTCTACTTTACTATTCCAGTGTGTAAAATTAAGACAGTTTATAATGATTTAGGGTCTGCTATGAAAACTTCAAAACTTAAGAAAAGAACAAGGTACCAACTACTTGTACCTTTTTAATTAAACCTCATCCTATTTTTAAAAAGCAATAGCTTTCAAGGAGTCTGTGTGATTGGAAATGAGGAAGCCAGCATTGTCCTCAATAAGAGGGATTAATTCGTAATACAAAAGAATAAAAAAACATGCAGTTGAGAGCTTCATTTAAATGCTCTGGGACCAAAGCTAATTTTGACAAAGCCATTCGGTTCCAGGAGAGCTTGGAGAGGCTCAGGCAGGCCCCTCAGTACCAGGTAGACAAAGGCAAAAGCAAAAAGCTACCATCAGATAGTGGTCTTTAGCTGATGGTCCTGAGTCCAACATCAGTAAGGGCAGGGCTACATCATTAGGGCTCTTCAGTCAAGTTAACCTAGTGACCTCAGTGGGACTTGGTCCTAAAAAAGGCAGCAAAACCAGAGAACCTTCCAACAGGCGGAAAATGGAAAAAGCAAGCGCCTAATTGACAAAATCTAAGTCCCTGACTGCTCCCCTGGGATCCAATATTATTTTACCTAAAGATGTTTTGTACCTGTCTCACCTGTAACTGTTACTGTATTATTTTGAGCTAAGGTTAAAAATGCTTTCAAACACCTTTAAGTTTATTTGCAATCACCATAAAAAAATAAGCAGTTACCATCCAAGGAAAACGAAGATTTTTTTTAGCTTAAAAAAAAAAATCACTTACCCCTTCACCGAGCTCTAAAAGTGGTACAGGTTTACATTTGCAACTTGAAACAACAATTTTTTCACCACTGGAAGACGCTGTCACTAGAAAGTTATCTAAATGAAGAGTTATGGAGCATAAAACAATCCATGAGCATCTCTAGCACTAGATTATTAATATAAGAATTGTGATGATCAAAGCAAGCACACTAACCTACGAAGAAAAGCATATGAACATAGCTTCTACATTAGCTTTCACGAATGGCTCCGGTTACTAATTACTAAGACTAATTCTTTTGACTACCACCGCAGGGAAGAACTATCCTTTCTGGCTTTGCTATCACTTGAAAGCTATTTAACCCATGTGAAATAGTACTCCATTTTCAAAGAGTAGGCCAGGAGGTCTAATTTTATCCTTTAAGAATGAGAACATGATAAAAGCAACATCAGCAAATATCAATCAGCCTTTTCATCTATAAATGATGTTCAAGATATTAATGCCGTGCTTGGTACCCACTTAAGCTAGGAAGCAAATATCCACATTAGTCTCCTATTTGTCCACTAAAAAAATAAAACGATATTTTCTCAGAACTAGAATTTCTGTGATAGAATATTTTGATCTTAAATGTATAAAAAATAAATATTACAGTAAACATAGCAAATATAAATGAATGTGTGATTAAACAGCATGGCAACTATTTATGTTATGGAAGTTTTATTTTAAACTAAACTTAATTTTAAAATATTTAATTATTTTAAAATTTAAATTAATTTAAAATTATATTTACCTTACTTTACAAATTATAAATGGAACAATCAGTAAACACAAAACAATTTAATTTAGGTTTTTTTAAAAATAAAATGATTATATACAATAATGCAACCAAGAACAGTCTGACTTTGAAAGTCCTCACAAATTAAAATATCAGAAGTTTATTTTTTTTTACTTTTTATTTTTTAAAGTTGCAGAAAAGGACTCTTTATTAGAAGAAAAAATACATTTCAAAGAAGCAGAAGCGGGCCCGAGCAGTAGAGAATGGCTCACAGGCCATTATTGAAAAGAAAGTACGGTACACTCCAAAGAGTTTGGAGTGGGTTGAGTAAAGGGAGCTCAAAAGGCCAGTATCAGAAGTTTAAATCAAGGTATTTTAATAAGCAGTTCTAACTGCATTCCTTTTGGATGATTTGCAAAACATTCATATATTTTGTGAACAGGCCATGGGTATGCTAGAATGATAATTTCTAGCATACCAAGTATACAGAACATACTCATATAAAAAGTGATGAGTATTTTGTTTATAGCAGTGGTTCTCAACTGGGAGCTACTGACCTCTAGTATGTAGGTAGAGGCCAGAAAGCCTCCTAAACATCCTATAATGCACAGGACAGTCCCCATAACAAAGAATTATCTGGGTCAAAATGACAATAGTGGGAGTCTGAGAAATCCTGATTTACAAGCTTCAATGCCTCATTTATTTTACCCACATATGGGAGCTTACTAACTAAGATGGGGAGGGTGTGAATCAGAAACACAAAAAGCTTTTAAAAATTCAATATAAATAATTTCTCTGTATGGAAAATGAGACTATTTTCATCATAGAAAGGGAGAAATACCAAAGTACATAAGATGTGGCTGGTTGGACAATTTTAATTTTTATCTCTGCCCCCAAGCTTTGCTTATGCCTTTGAGTTCTGTCTTTAATTTCTAAACCAGATCCACAAATATCCGAATGTAGATGTAAAAATTCATTCCAAAACCTTTCACAATTTTTCCTACCATTACCTACCTTATTCCATCTGATTCAATAACAAACTTTTGATAATAAAACTAATTCTATGGTCTGGATCCAGTAATTTATATATATACAGATATATAGCAGTGTTTTTCAATGTAGTGGTCTGCGACTAAAATTTTTAAAAACTGAAATCAACGTTTCATTTAATAAATAGTATATTCATAGTATTTAATAAATAGTATATTTAATAAACTATAATTAATAAACAGTATATTTAATACAGTATATTTAATAAACATTTAATACACAGTATATTCATTTAATAAATATCATGTGCATTCACATGATATACTGTTTATTAAACTTGTTTCTTTTTATCTATCTTTCACAGGTACGCAAAATATATTTCTCATTATGGGTCACATGCAAAAGTTTCATTGATACTGGGTGTTTAACCTAACAAAAAGTGGTTATTTTAAAAAAAAGGATACTATTGCTGCTCCAACAAATTGAGCTGATTCCATGTGATGATGTGTGTGGGTTGAATTTATCCACCAATGTCATAGATGAAGCATCCCATATTTTAACATCATCTCCTGATGAAGCAAATCTGAGGTTTTCCTGCATGACTGCACCTACAAATAGTTTAAGACAATATATTTAAAAACAATTAAGCATAGGTTAAAAAAAAAAATTTAAAAAGGAAGAAAAAAGTGAAAATGAAGCATCTAATCTCAAACAAGTGGCACTTATCCACTTTTGTCCCAGAGTGTGTTCACCACAAAGATCCTGAGGACAGAGATTTTGTCTTGTTTACTACCAGTCTTGAAACATTCCTGGCACACAGTAGGTACTCACAAATAAGTGCTGGATAGGTAACCTCCTAAACATTTTTAAAATGTATCATAAACTGTAGCACTCCTGCGGTCACACCATTTTTCCCCAGTAACTCCAAAACTAGCAAAAACAGCCAAAGGAGATGTCACTGTCACTATACCAATTCCTCACTCATTATTTATCCACAATATATACCGTATTTCCCCATATATAAGACGCTCCCATGTATAAGACGCACCTTAATTTTGGGGCCTGAAATTTGAAAAAAAATGTATTACATAAAGTTATTGAACTCAAGTTTTATTCATCATAAAATTCATACAACTCCTCATCACTGTCAAAACTCCCAAACATTAGCTTGTCCTCATCTGTGTCTGATGACAAATCACTGTCTTCATATATTGCCTTGTCCTCAGTTCCATCTATGGCATTTGAAATGCCACACTTCTTAAATGACTGGACAACGATCTACAACCACTGTATAAAACGCACCCAGTTTTTAGACCCCAAATTTTTTGAAAAAGGATGTGTCTTATACATGGGGAAATACGGTAGTTCAAACAGAATTCTGGCAAAGTGACTTCACAAATTAAGGCAATCTAGAAGACAGAAAGCACAGAAGCTGCTCTAGGCTGATACTTTAAAGAGCAGCAAATAGTAATAATGCATGACAGGTCAGCCAAAAAGCTCAAAAATACGTTGGAGGAAGGGAAGGGGACCTAGAAACATATCTTCCAGGCCTTCCCGGTGTGGACAGTGCAAGAGTACAGCACGGTGTTAGTGACGCCACAGACAGGGTCCCAAGTCATCCACAAAACATTGCATTTATGTCCAGTATTTCTTATTTCATAGGACAAGTTAGAGGGATAATAAATTATAGGGCCCCTTGATTCCCAACAGACAAAAAAAAAATTGTTAATGTGTTTATAAAAGGGCTAAAACTTTTAACGAGATGTCAGTTATGTGATTCATTGTGCTTCATTCCATTCATCAGATAAATACAGTGGTACTAAAGTTGCTACAATCACCTGCGGCAATGAAGATACAGTGTTTGGATCTGGTGCCTTAACATGCCGTAACATGCCTTTTGGTTCCCTATTCTAGGAACAAGAAAGGGCTGGGAAAGATCTCTAAACCCAGTACACACACGTGAAGGATGTTTCTCACTATAATCTTACACTCTTCCTGTTGAGTGCTGTGGCGCAGTGGGGAGATCGCTTAAGCAAGGGCTCAGATAAAGTGGGTTCAAACTAGTGCCCCAGAGTTAGGTGACAGTGACTTGGACCAACTCATTTAATGTGTTTCCTTCCCTGAGAGTGGAGAGGAGAAGGGGACCATCTGCCCACCTACCTCTGTCTTCTGAAAACTGAGCACGATTAAGGACGAGGCATTATATCAGCCTTTCAAAGTGGGTCCCATCACAAGTGAGCTGTCAGGACACAAGGCGGGACCAGACCGCCAGCCCCAGATTTGAGGATAACAGACACATGAAACAACTCTACTACAACACTTAGTTAAAACACATAAAAATTCTCCAACTTCCTTTCACCAAAAATGCATTTTACTTGCTCACCTGGCGTTACTTTGTAAAATGCACTCGAGCGCCTATTAGAGTCGTATTTGAGAGGTTTACAATAGGGGAGGCGGACTGCGAAGAAGCTGCAAACTTTTCCGAGGCAGCACATCCCCCCCAGAGCCGCCACCAACCTACCCCAGCTGACCCCGGCCCCGTCGCAGGCCAGGCAGGAGGCCGTCGCGGGCAGAAAGGTGCGCGACCCCGGCCCGCGGCTCCTGGGAACTTCCGCGCCAAACCCTCCGCCGCGCCCCTACCCGGCAACCGTCCGGGGCGAGGGACCAGCCCAGGCGTGTGGGGTCCCGGGACCTCCGACCCGCGCCCTAAGGTGGCCGGAGAGCGGGCGGGGGTCGGGAACGTGCAGGGACACGGCGGAGGCTGGCCAGCTGACCCCAGGCCCTCCGGAACCTCACCTCTCAGCCACGGAACGCCGGGGGCCAAAGCACGGCCCGCTCCGGCGCTGCGCTTCCGGCTCCCGCCCGGACTGTTAAACTTCGGCGGCCGGAAGTCCCGCCTCCGAGTGGCGTCACCTGGCAGGGCGCCGCCCCAGGCTCTGGCCGGGTATCCCTGGGCAGGGCCCGGCGCAGGGGCCGACCCTCGGGCAGTACTGGGCCGCCGCGGGGCTGGTTATCCCTGTGCGAGGGCGGGAATCGCGGGCCTGGGCGGTTCCCTCCACACCTCGCCTGCAGCCCGCAGGCCACAAGCAGCTGCGGCTTTGTCATTCATTTGTTCGCTGGCTGCCTACTCCTTGCCGGGCACTACGCTTGACTCGGGGTGAAAGATGATGGGTTTAGCCTAGGAGGACAGGGGTACAGTAATCGCTTGTGGTCCCTGGCCCTGTGGAGCTTACAGTCCCGTGTGGGAGATGGACGTTAGTAAATACAGACTTCAAAGTGAAATTGTGACAGTTACTTCAAAGGAAAGGTATATGATGTACGAAAGCCCCAAATTAGGGAAATGAACATGGGTGTGGTGTAGGATACGCTTTCCTGAAGAGGAAACGGTGGAGAGTAGATTCACCTACCGGCAATGGACAAACCAGGAAACATGCTCAGACAGGCTAAGAAATAACCCAAAGTGTAAGCATCTGAGTTATCTGAATTTAAACCCATTATATATGTTTTCACATCCTGCTGCTCAGTCAGGAACGTTAAACGCCATCTGGTTAGTAATTCTTCTGAAGGAGATGCTACTCACAGTGGAAAAGGAGCTGAGCTGAGTTTTCAAACGCCCCTTCTGCCAGGGCCTCCCACAAGCTCCGCTGACAATTTTTGTTGCGAATACTTACAATAAATACAGTGTTATTACTCTGTCATCCAAGTACATCTGGAGTGTCTTTCTAAGCCAGGTGTATAAGCCCCAGTTGTTTGTACCCATATTGCAAATAACCGGAAAATTCTAATAAGTACAGTTTTTCTAGAGTGGAGTGGGAGTCCTAGCCAAGTTGTAAAGATTGAGGGTGAGTCTGAAAAGGAGAAAGGTAGCAAGCAGCAGCTACCTTAATTGTATAATTTTCAGTTCTTGAGGTTATTACATTTAGACAGGAATAAGGGCCAAAAGTTGGGAAATGAGAAAATAGAGTAAGGGAGTGGGGACAGGGCAAATGGGGAAAAGAAAAGACAGTTAACTAAATCTCTAAAACTAAGAAGCCAGCAGGAAATTTGAGGCTAGGATATATGAAGCAACATATGATATACATATATACATGTTATATATTATAAAAGAACAAATATAATAGATATTATTCACAGAACACATACTTTACTAAGCACTATAAGTGTGTATAGGTATGATATATATGTGTATATGTATGCTGTATATGCATAATTTCATCTTTCTAAAAGCACATATGTACTCTTCTGTGTCTCCACTTTACATATGAAGAAACAGGTTAAGAACTTGCCTAAGGTCACACAGTTAAGAAATGCTATGGACTGGAATTAAACCCAGATCCATAAGACTACAAAGACTGTGCTGTAAACCATTATGTTACTATATAGTCAAGAGCCAAAACACCGCGTAAAGACCCAAATGTTAACCTCCGCTCCTTCTTGCTGGTGCCACAGCCTAAGGAGCAACCAGTTCAGACAGCAGGTCAAAAGGCTCCAGGAGAGCTACTGTAAAAAAAAAAATACCCCCCCCCACACACATACACACACACACACACACACACACACACACACACATTCTCTGTCATGTTTAATTATATCAAGAAGAGGTTTACAGAACTGGAAGAGAGGAGGTTAGGGGCTTAACTCATGATTGAATGCATAGAAAACTAGAAAGAACAATCAACCAAACAAACAATAACAGAAAACTAACACTATGGAAACAAAAAGTTGTGCAAGGAAGGAAAAATGGAAGTAGAAACCATAATATGCCACATAACTCTGCTATGGGTAATATTTACATTGTCATAAAAAAGTGATTGTGGAATGTTAATTTAATAAAAATTATGATACAGCTATGTTGGGTTGATAAGGAGATGGGAAGTATGCATCTGTGAGTAGTTGGGGTGGAGGAAAATGCATAAAAACTGATTCCACATCTTCTACAGTGTAAAGTCAACAGGTAAAACCTAAAATTGAAAAAAAATCATGAACTAGCTTATTATTCAGAGAGATGGAGATGAATACCATAAACAGCAAAAAAAGTTGAAAGGGTTGCCTCTGGGGGTGTAGTAAGCGATGGATAGAGACTACATTTAATTTAAGCCTTGTTGTTATGTATACGAGTATTTCTCTTTAACTTAGTCTAATATGTCTGATTTCTGTAACTAAATTAAATTTAAAAAGAAAAAAATTAAATGCAATATTGAACCATTCGTATTTTAAGGCATCAAGATTTAGAAAGGATAGAGTAACCAGACAATACGTTTTCTAGCAGTTTTCAGAGACATGCCAAAGAGTCACATCGTTTGTCATTATTTTTCTGTCAACACACACTTGCCGGCCCTCCAAGTTCCCAGCAAACTGTGCTGGCTATTTCAATCACCAAGATAAACACAAGGTAACCAATACTAGCGGTGCAAAGTAAAAAGTGCTAGAAGGTTTATCAAGTGCTGGAGAGTCATGGTGGAAGGAGGAATTAATACATTCTAAGGAGCTAAGGATGGTTTTGAAAGGAAGAAAGATGATATAGACTTAAGAATTTACGGTTTTCAGGTAGAGGCCCTATTATGTGCACATCTACATCCCTTCTCTGTTCCATGCCTTCCCACAGCCACCACTACCCTTTGGGACCCTGCTGCCCGACAAGGTTTTCCTCGCACACTCTTCCTTGAACTTTCCCGTGGCTGCCTCTGAAACTTCAGTCAGGTTTGTGCTCAAATATCACCTCTTCAAAGATGCTTTCCTCTGGATTAACTTATCTAAAATATCCCCCACATCTTATCATGCTCTGTCTTCTCAACCTAATTTATTTGTCTTCAAAACACATACATCTACCTGACATTTTACCATATTAAACATTTATTTACTTGTTGTTTGTTTAGTCTCTTTACTGGAATGGAAATGCCACAAGAATAGGAAATGTGTCCTGTTTTGGGTTAGTATTTGTTTGTTTTGCCATTATATTCCCAGGGCTTAAAACAGTGCCTGGTATATAGTAGGGACTCAATGCCTATCTGTTGAATAAGCAAATGGATAAAGAATGAATGTCTCCAGTCTAAATCTCTCACCTGAGTGCAGACCTGTATACTAAACTGCCGCCATCTTTTTCAGATCACAAAACCGGCTCTCTGTAAAACCATTTCCTCTTCCATAGCTCTTCTTAGCATCCCAAGGGCTCAAACCAGACATTAGAAAGTCAATTCTGACTTTCCTGTCTTCTTGCCCTCCTTCTCACAAACATTCCAAATCGGTAATCACTAAACCTAGTCTGTTTTACTGATGAATACCTTTCAAATCTGTCCACTTCTCCCCATCCTCACTGCTGTTAGCTTTATTGAGATCATCCTTGACTGCATTGTTGAAATAGTCTTCCTCCTAATTTGCTTTCCTGGCTCCAGTTGTTTATCCCTCTAACTACCCTCCAAACTGCTATCTCACTGCTTTTCAGAAAATGCAAATCTGATCCCATGACTGCTCTGCTTAACACCTAGACTCCTAAAATAAAGTCCAAACTCCTTCCCCTGACCCCCTGGGCCCTTCACCACCGCCTCATGCTAATGTCCCCAGCTCTTCCCCTGCCACCTTACTGACCAGATATGCCATACACTGCCCTGTTTACATATGCCCTTGTTGCTGCACAGAACATGTCCCTCTGCCTCTCTCTATGTGATCAGTTGGCAGGGGCTGAGAACTGTCCCTTCCTGCTGGGTGCTCCAGAGCATCCCATGTCCACGGTACATGTGTGTCTACTCATTGGGCCCCTGCACTAGACTCAAAGCTCAGGAGTACAGTGTCTGCATATGAAAAGTATGTCTTTGTGTCCCCACTTCCTAGCAAATGCCTAACACAAAGGAGATACTTAAAAAATGTTTGATGAATGAATGCATGAATCTGTTTTTCAGAATCTATTTTTAGAACTAGCAGTAAAGAGGAAAATGGATTGCCAGGAGGGTGTCTGAAAGCATGACAACTATTTAAGAGCTAATTGACATATTCCAGACAAGACCAAGAGGGCTGGACTCAGGCAGAGGCAATGGGGATGGAAAGAAGGAGTAAGAATCAAGAAACTTTTGTTAAAAAAAAAACAACCCAAAAGTTATTTTATGAGCAAATGCAATTGATTGAATACTGTGAATTTTCTGAAGGGTGGCTCTAGTGCTTTAGACATAGGGCTGGAAAGCCAGACATACCCTGTGAGAAGCAATCAATCAACAAACTTCATGAAAGTGAAAAGAGGTGACTGAAGCAGACAAAAAGGTTAGTAAGATGCATAGAGTTTCTGGTACAGAAATAAAATAGGGTATTTTAACTGCCGACGAATCAAGAGACTGACAAGGAGACTGAAGATTTTAGTGCAGAGGGTGTAATAACTGAAAAAAATTGCTTTGGTCCTTAATATAGTAATAAAATTTGCAGACAGCCTACAATATTATACTGAGTGTGAAGTTATACATCACACAAGCTGCCTTCCATTTTGATGAGAGAGGTATAAAAGTAAGCATGAAAGTTTGGGGATTGATTGGGGGCAAATAACTAGCTTCCAGGGCATGCCATAGGATCAGTAGAGCCTAGTCCCATTTACACTTGACAACATCTAGAGCCATAACACGAAGGTAACACTTAAGGCATCCCTGAAATGTGGAAAGATTCTGCTATGACCTGTGCTATTAGACAAAGTGTAGGGAAGGAGAGGGAAAGGGTGTCTCCTAGAAGCCTACTATGTGTAGGACACTGTGGTTTACATACACCTCTCCCCCACCTCCACTTTGAATTATTATGCTCTTACAACTGACTTTGGAAAATTCTTTTTGGAGACTGTTTTCTTCAGAAACAATGAAAACCTGTAAATACATTTTTTTTCAGAATAAGTCATGAATATGTATTGTAAAAACATTCAATCAGTACAAATAGGTGGAGTGAAATGTAAATCTTCCCCACCTCTGATACTGAACTGAAATTTCTTCTCTCTAGGACAATAACTAAAAATAATTTCTCATGCATCCTTCTAAGAATAGTCTATGCATATGTACTTTAAATAATTCATTCAAAATCTATTAGATATACGCTGAACACACACATTACAACTCTTCTCTGCTTCCTTTTTTTTTCACTTAACAATATATATCAGACAGTTTCCAGTCTTCATACATATTGGTCTCATTCCTTTTCCTGGTCACATAATATTCCACTGTGTGGATGTGTCCTGTTTTATTTAGCAAAGCCTCTGTCAGTGAATATGAATGGCGTTTCGACATATTCTTTATATATACATAATTTCCCATATATACAAGTAGAACATCTATCTAGCATTGCTCAAGAGTAATGTAATGTGAAAAACATGTAATTTTAAATGTTCTAGCAGCCACATTAAAAAAGTAAAAGAAACAAGTGAAACTATTTTTTTAAATGTGTTATATTTAACCCATATGTCCCAGATATTATCATTTCAACATGTCAATCAACATAAAAAATTAATAATGAGACATTTTACGTTTTTTCACTTGTAGTAAGTCTTTCAAATCCCATGTGTTGTTTATAGTTAAAGTACATCTCAATTCGGATGAGTCACATTTCAAGGGCTCAGTAACCATATTTGGTCATTGGCTTCCATATCAGACGGCATAGGTATATATATTCCTAGAAGTGGAATTACTCAAAAGTGTATGTGGTGAAATTTTTATGGCTGTTGCCAAATTGCCTTTCAAAGAAGTGTACATGTTTATAGTCCCCTTAACAATGTATGGAGTGCCTACTTTCCCACATCATTTGCCAGTCGATTATGTGAAAAATGGCATATTGCTGAGTTTTATTTTTCATTTATTTTATTACAAGTGAGACTGAACATTTTCATATATTTAAAAGCTATCTTTATTTCCTTCATGGTGGGCTATTTTTATGTCATTTGTCCATATTTTTTTTTACTGGATTGGTCTTTTTCCTCACTGATATATGAGAGAATAAAAATAATCCTTTTATCTGTCATAAACGTTGCAAACATTTTTTTCCAGTTTACCCACGCTTAGCTTTAGCTATTATATTATTTTGCCATGCAAACATGCTATTTTATACAATCAAAATGTCAATTTTTTATAGCTTCTGGATTTTATCATGCTTATAGAAGTCTTTCTCTAAGATTAGTCATGAAAATATCTTTTCATGACTAATCCTCACAATAAAGTTATGAAACTGATGTCCTTATTTATATTTTATAGATGAGAAAAATGTATGCTTAGAGAAATAGTAAATAAATTGCTTAAAGACACCAAGCTAATAAACGGCAGAACTAGGTAGGGTTCAAATCTAGTTAGTTTAACTCTAAAGACTATGCTTGCTCTTTTGACTAGACTGTAATGATCAATATAATTTGTTAGGGGTCTTGCTATTGCCCACTTCTTTTAAATCCTAGTACTATATTAAATATATCATCATATTAATAACTACATTACATTGATCTTAACACCATCTTCTCACAAAATTCCAAATAAATAGAAATTGAACAGTCCCATGAACTCTCATGGAAAGAAAACAAAAAGATAAAATATCATAGAGGATAAACAGAAAACATTCAAGAGATCAGCTTATTGGGCTGATAGGGAGAACAAATAACAAACCCCAGTGAGACTGCAAAGAGCCTTGACTTCCACACAAAACGGTTTAGACATTTTTATGTGAGGAGCCAGAAGTCACTGATAGATTTTGAAAAAGATATTGACATTATTGAGAGAGAAAGAAAGAAGAAAGAGGAGAAAGAAGATATCATTAACATCCCAGAGAGAAAAATTAATCTACTCGTATCTCATTATCATATTATATGATTATGTTGTATTCCTATTAGCTTTTCCACCAAATTTTACTTCAAATAACAACTTGGGTTGTTTTCAAAACTCAGATTTGTTCTTAAAAGACATAGAATTTTACCATCCAAACTCTGAGGCAAATTCAAAAGAGAAGTTTCAAAATGTGTTGTGCAGTAACATCATGGCTAAAATAAATGTAGAACCTCCCAACAACACCTTCGTTCCATTTATTTTATTTTATTTAAAAAAATAAGTGACTTTGTAATCTTATCTTATGCCAAAAACAAATTTCAATTACTATAAGGGAAAAGAAAGTCTACCTTTTTTTCCTTTCATTTATTTTTCAATTACAGCTGACATACAATATTATATTAGTTTCAGGTGTACAACACATTTATATGCCCTACAAAGTGATCACCCCAATAAGCCTAGTACCCATCTGATACCATCCATAGTTATTATAATATTCTTGACTATATGCGTGACTTTTGGGGAATATATAAATTTTAACCCATATGTTTAGTTAATAGGTGAACCGCTTCAAAATGAACACTAGTCTATGGGCATTTGTCTTTGTTTTTTAATCAATATCTGTCAGTTTTAACTGCAAACTGGCTTTCGCCAGAATCATTCAACAGATTGTAGACATCTGTTATTTTGGGTTGCCCTCAATTCCGACCATATAGCTGGAAACAGCAGCTTTTTCACTTCCTTTTTTTCCAATTTAGTCCTCCTTTTTCAAACCATGTGATTCTGGTGGCATTACCATTCATAGGACCTACCCCCTGGCCTAGGAGTAGGCTTATGTCCCTGGCTGACCTGACCAGTCAGAGTCCTTCCTAGAAAGTTGTACATATATTCTAAAGTGAAGAAAGAGAGTTCCCTCTTTCCTCTGGATTTACAAGGCTGAGAAGATGTGAGCCTGGAGTCACCTATAACCTTGTCTTTCTCCATGGACAGGAAGCCTGTCTGCAGTAGAAAAGAATGAGACTCTGTATCAAGGGGGTACCAGAAGAAGAAGAAAGCAAGGAATCAAAATCTATTTGAAGAAATAATGATGGAAAACTTCCCTAACCTGGTGAATGAAATAGATATACACGCCCAGGAAGTGCTGAGAGTCCCAAACAAGATGAACCCAAACAGGGCCATACCAAGAAACATCATAATTAAAGTGCCAAATGTTAAAGACAAAGAGAATTTTAAAAGCAAGAAGAGAAAAGCAATTTTTTACATACACAAGTACTCCCATAAGATTGTCAGCTGATTCCTCAACGGAAACTTTGCAGACCAGAAGGGATTGGCAGGAAATATTCAAAGTGATGCAAATCAAGGACCTACAACCAAGATTACTCTACCCAGCAAAGCTATCATTTAGACTCAAAGGACAGATAAAGAGCTACAAAGACAAGACAAAGCTAAAGGAGTTCATCAAAACAAAAACAGTATTACAAGAAATGTTGAAGAAGAAGGAGAAGGAGAAGAAGAAGGAGGAAAAAAGATTAAAAATATGAATAATAAAATGGCAATAACTAAATATCTGTCAACAATTACTTTAAATGTAAATGGGTTAAATGCTCTAATCAAAAGACATAGGGTGGCTGAATGGATAAGAAAACAATGCTGCCAATAAGAGACTTACTTCAGATCAAAACACACACAGACTGACAGTAAAGGGATGGAAAAATATGTTTCAAGAACATTGAAACAAACAGAAAAGCTGGAGTAGCAAAACTTATACCAGTCAAAACAGGCTTTAAAACAAAGGCTATAACAAGAGACAATGAAGGACCCAATAATCCCATTTCTGGGTATTTATCTGAAGAAAACCAAAACACTACATATGTTCATTTCAGCATTATTTACAATAGCTGAGAGATGGAAGCAATGGTTGTCCATCAATAGAGGAATGGATAAAGAAGAGGTGGTACATATATACAATGGAATATTACTCTACCATAAAAAAGAATGAAATCTTGCTATCTGTAACAACATGGATGGACTTAGAGAATATTGTGCTGAACTGAGCAAGCCAGACAAAGACAAATGCCATATGATTTCACTTATATGTGGACTCTAAAGAACAAAATAAATAAACAAACAAAGCAGAAACTTATAGATACAGAGAACAAATTGATAATTGCCAAATAGAGGGGGTTTGGGGGAATTGGTGAAAAAGGTGAAGGGATTAAGAAGTACAAATTGGTAGTTACAAAATAGTCATGGGGATGTAAAGTATAGTATAAGGAATGTATTCAATAATATTGTAATAACTATGTGTGGTGTCAGATGGGTACTAGGTTTATCAGGGTGATCACTTCGTAAGTCATAAATGTTTAATCAGTATGCTGTATGCTTGAAACATATAATATTGTATGTCAACTAATTGAAAAAAATTATTAAAAAATAAAGAAAAGAATAAGACCACAAACAGAGAAGGACAGAGATATGCGAACAAGGGATTATGGGGAAAGATGGGAAGAAAATTGTAAATATCATTTAGGACTCTGGGTCCTCTTTTCTCCTTCCTATTAATATAAACCAAAAAATTCCTTATGCTGATTTGATTTGAGTTTCCATTACTGACAATCAAAAGAGAGCTAATTGCTGCTCTTACAAATTAGTTCCAATTTATCCAGTCAGACTTCACAGTTTTTACTGTATTCAACCTTTTTGAAGTCCATGTCTCTGTTAGCTCTGATCTCTTTCTTACTCTGTTCTCTTAGCTTTAGTCCATCTCTCTGGCTGTACCATTGTAGTCTCCTGCTGCCATTTTACCTTCTGGAGTTTCACACTATGCCTTTCTTCCTGTGAAATAACATCAAAACCCATGGCTTCAAAACCCATTTCTACTCTATTTATTCTATATCAGACATCCCAGAAACACCACAAGCCCGAAGGGGGTACAGAAAACCTATTGTTTTTGACACCAAACCTGCTCCTCCTGCTACTATATTCTGCATCTCCACCAGTTAACCCATCACCCACCCAAAAGACCAAACCAGAATCCCAGGAATCACTGGTAGAGTCCTTCTACCCTACCTTCACTCTCCTTCCACATTCTATTAATCATTAGATCACGTAGATTAGTCCCTACTTTTTACCTCAACATACCCTACCTAGCTGAAACTACCTAGTCTGTGATATTACTGTTAACTCCCAGTGAGTCATCTTACCTCCCAGTCTGTCCCTTTGTAATATATGCTCCAAACTATTGCCAGGAGGATGTTCTTACAAAGCAAATATGATCATTTCACTCCTCCCCTGAACTTGCTTCAGGAGATGGCTCCCCACAGCTTTGGGGATAAAGTTCTAACTCCTTTGCTCAGTACACAGAGCCATTCATCTGTGGCCAAATATTTATTTTAAACACTGCGTACAAAATGCTGTGGTAGGTAGGTGCTGTTACTTGCAAAAACCAAAACAAAAATCATGGTTTCTGCTTAAAAGAGCTCCTAGATTTGCTTCTGTGCATATAGGTTTTAAGTTCTTTGGAGAAGGTTACTAAACAATAAAAACTTGATGAAAATTGACAATACAAATGCTGTGATTCAGGCTTTCTTCACCTTTTCTGATTCTATGAAAAAACAACATCAAATACATCATCCAAGAGACCCCAACCTGTGTTATCTGCCTACCACAAGCCCACTTTTACTTTTAGCCATTTTGTTTGAACCGTGATTAGGCTTTTCTAGGAAACATTAAAGGAGGATTCGGCCCCAGCAGCGACTTTTTTGCATCTCCCATAGTTACTGATTGATATTAGCACTCAAGGAGACTTGAACACCACAGCCCTGCACTCCTATACCTTGATGAAGAGTGCTTTGTCTGTCTGTATCCACGTAGGTTCACCTGTGGGTCGAACAGCCGTCCTGTGTTCTCTAAACACAAAATAAAAGATGCACTATATTACTTGGTTTCTAATAACATGCCACAGACTTTGATGCAACATTATGAGGTTATAATACCTAATTGATTCAGTGCATGCTTCCCATCTACTCCTATAATAAAGGGTCCATTAGGCTTGCTTTATGTGTGTGGTTTGACTTTGAATAAGAACAGGAGCTCTCATTTTAAAACTAGGAATTATATCAGAGGGACCAATCCTTCACCTGATGACCTAATGGATTTTTTCCCTTCTAATTTTCATGAGTCTAGATGCATCTTTTGTAAGGAAAACATGCTTTCTGGCTGTTAATTTGACAGCTGGAAATTTTTGTTTTGGTTAACCTGTACTTTCATCACTGAATTCAGCCTGTGAGGAGGGGGTAGTTGTCTCAGAGAGATGATTTTTGAAGGCTAGTAATGGTCTGAGGGCGACTCAGGACACAGGAAGGTATTCATTAAGCAGGTTGTTGAACAGGAAAAAAAAAAGTGATTTGATATAGTTCCTTCCTCCTGTTGAAGTATTGACCAAAAAAGGGCTTCTTAGGTGCTAGTGTAGTTCTATTTCTTTTTCTGGGTGCTGGTTACTAGGTGTGCTCAATTTGAATACATTCATTGAGCCATATACTAAGGATTTGTGCAATTTTCTATATGTATGATATACTTCAATGAAAAGTTTTTTTAAAAACCCTGCAACATTCCCTCCCTACATATTGGATAAATAGACATGCATGCATGTTCTCTTTCTCTTTCTCTCTCTCTCCTAGTCTGTGATTCCTCTAGCAAAGGGCTATTATACATTGTTATTGTGTTTTTATTAGCAATCTTTCCTGATGTGTAAGGGGTTTGTTCAGCAGAATTCATAGAAATCTTTTAAATGTGACCAAGAGAAGCATCTCTAAATGGTCTAAAGCTTGTGCAGTGTAAACGAAACAAAATTTAAAATCTTTATGTCAAACTCAAAGTAACAGCCAAACTTAAATTAAAACCCATATTTTAGTATGCAAAATTAGGTTAGCCCATCATTAAAGTAATTCCATCGGATCACCTGCCCTCCCCTCAGATTCTGTGGGTTGGTTTCTGCCTCCTGCCAGCTCTGTGTAATTCCAGCATCCTGGGGTTGGAATGTGGTTTACATTTTTATATCACATTTGACTCAGCATTCCTATGTCTCTGAATTAGTTCCATTTATAGATCATTTTCTGTCACATACCTTGGACTTGGACCAGGTTTTCCTTGATTTCCCCACTGATGTCTGCCTCTCGCAGAAGGCCTCTGCGTGTGGAGAGAGGCAGCAGCTTTATATCTCTCTGTTGCTTCTCACCCTTTTACCCTCAGGGGTCTTCCTTTTCCCATTTCCCCTTCCCCTTTTTATTGGTCTCCACAAGGAATTAATTTCCCTTTACCTTTTCCTGTAAAGCAATTTAGACCACTACCTCCTATGGGCTCAGGGCTTCCACTGACATATTCTCAACATACTGTAAATAACGGACAATTTTCTCCAAGGCATCTGCCATGAGTAGCACTTAGCTCTGCTACCAGTCTCTGAAATTACATAGCTCAAACCAGGGATCTGAGTCAGAGGTAACTACAAAACATCAAGAAGCCAGCCTCTCCTCTCCGCCCCTTCCCCTAGTTCCCTAGAGAAGTTGTGAGGGGGCACAGTTCCCTCTATCGTGCTTGGGATGGGTGTCAGGCAATTTCCAAGGGAGAAGGGAACAATGTATTTCCCCACTAGATAAACCACGCAACTCCCCCCAATTTTGAAAGCACATGCTGCTAAAGTCAATTTTGGTTTTAAATAACACATTTTAGTCCTCTTTGTTTCACATCCGTCATCTGAACTACAGGGGGACACATTTAATAAAGAAGTCCCTGCTAATTATTCATCAGAATACCAATATACCATTTGTATTGTATTCTAATGTAACTCCCACTTGTGGATTTCAAAGAGCTTCCCCAGATTTAATTAATGCTCAGCTTTGCTAATGAAAAGCATCACTTCCACCCAATGTGAGTTTGGGTTTTTAATCTGTTCCTTCAGGTCACTTCATTTGTCTTGAAACTATACATTTATAATTTAACATTTCATATCTTTCACATTCCCTATTAAGCAATTATTTTGATTACTCCATTATCTTTCTTTTTTTTTTTCCTAGACTACTTAGGTTGGTTTCTGCCTACTGCTAGCCAAGTGTAATTCCGACATTCTCTCTCACTCCCTTTATTAGCATGATTTGCATTAGCAAGGGATTCATTTTCATTCTGAAGACTGAAAACAATTTCATTATCTGATAAAAATTATCTTCTCATATGCTATAAGAAGCAATTCTCCTCATTTATGGTCTCATTAGGCATTTCATCTACCCAATACATCTTCTCAATTTTTCTTCTTTCCGGAAGTAATCATTCCTGTGGTTCAGCTAACAACATCTTGGGCTAGCGATTCTCATTTTTCCCTTCCTTTCCTCTTTTGTTCTTACTTTTCCTAATATAGTAACTGTATCATCTCCCCTGTGAACCCCTTCTGCATTCCTCCTCTTCCTAAACATTTTGTTCAAGTTTTGTTCTAACACCTACACTGTTGTACTGTTGATTTTAAGTTTACATTTCTATTGTCTTTCATACACTATGATCATCTTCTGGGCTGGGCCACACAGCTTATGGGTCTTTGTGTTTTCAGAGTCTGGAACTGTGTCTCATGTATAGCAATGATTAAAAAAAATGTATATTGAATTAATGAAGAACTAAGTACACGTGCATATTCATTTTTATTTTGAAAATGTATACTTTCCAAATGCAGGGGAGAATGGAAAAGCCAAAGCAACTTGATAAGAAGATAGATCAGTTGGACAAACTGAGGACGAGCTGAAGAGATATACAGATCTGTAAGTAACAGGAAATAAATAGTTAAATTGTTCCAGTGGGAACCAAAATTTGAGGCTACAAGAGGCCAGGTGAGTAAAAGTAAAAAGTCAAAGTAATATCTGCAGTATCTGGGTACCTCACAAAGGACCAGATGCGGCAACATCCATGTCAGATGCAGAACTTTCTCAGCAAGCAAGCTATTGAATCATGACCCTTTCTCCTCACTAAATATCCAAAAGCTAATAGTGCTAAAAAAGTTCCTCAGTCTGAAGTTGCATTTTTTATTTATTTCTCAGTTTTATTCATCCCTCAAAAGAGTGTGGGCGGGAAGTAATCACAATACTTCCTTTTCACCATCTGCATGTTAGAAATATAAGGAAGGCTGGGGCATCATCCTGTGGCATTCAGTTCAATTCCATGGGCAAACCAAAGTGCCTGCTGCTTGGAGCTGGACCTCTTCTCAAGGGAGTGGAGTTTTGCTTATGGTAAGTTTAAAATGGTATTAAACCTTTAAATGGAAATGTTAAACAGGCAGGCGGCTACAGGAGTTTGGAGATAGGGGAGCAGTCTGGGTCAGAGAAAAAATTTGAAAGATTTTAGCACATAAATGGTACTGATAGGGTCCTCTTGAGTGAGAGTATGGTGAAGAGAAAAGGGAGAACATGCCAGGAAGGGAAAAGATTTTTGCTTACCACTCTAGTTAGACAGTCTTCTAAGTCAGGGGTCAGCATTTATGACCTGCAGGTCAAAACTGGCCCTTTCCACCTGGTTTTGTTCAGTCCTTGAGGTAGGTATGGTTTTACATTTTTAAACAATTAGGAAAAAAATTCAAAGAAGAATAATATTTCATGACACATGAAAATTACGGTATACAAAATTGAAATCAATAAAGTTTTATTGGAACACAGCCATGCTCATTTGTTTACAGATTGTCAATGGCTGCTTTTGTACCTCAACAGCAGAACTGACCAGTTGCAACAGAGATACAAAGCCTGCAAGATTTACTATGTCATTCTTTATACATCAAGTTTGCTGACTCATGGTGTTGTGTGAGCTATGTGAATCCTGGAACTGCTACTGCTATTGTTACTGCTCTGAGGAGAAACCATTCTGAACATGAGATGTCACAGGGAAGGAGGCTACTGAGACACTTGCTGAGGAATGGAACCAGAGCCCAGAAGTGTTCATGAACCTCTGAGTGACTCAAACCTGAAGCCCACTTGACCTCTACTTTTCAGTTACTTGAGTGAATAAACCCTTTATTGTGTGATCCAGAGTAGATTTTCTATTATCTAAAAACAAGGTTCTTAACCAACACAGTTATAAGATCCAGATGTAAACTCAGTCCTTTTTGCCCTTAATATACCCAAACTTGACTCAAATCTCCCATTTTATACCTATACTGGCCCAAAGCCATTCTCATGATTTCTATAAATTCCTGAATACTTGCTGTAACAGAATACCATAGACGGGATGGCTTAAACAGCAAACGTTTACTTCTCACAGTTCTGGAGAATGGGAAGTCCAAGATCAAGTCCAAGATCAAACCTTCTTTCGGTTTGAAAAGAGTTGCTTTCTTGCTGTACCCTCATGGTAGAGAGAAAGAGCTAGCTCTATGGTCTCTTATAAGGGCACTACTCTCATCATGAGGACCCCACCTTCATGACTTCATTTAAACCTCATTACATTCCAAAGGTCTCATCACATTGGGAGTTCAAGTTTCAACATAGGAATTTTGGGGCACAATCAGTCCATAGTAATCACGTTCTCACGGCTCTTGCCTTACGAATACCACGCCCATGACATATGCTGTGTATATTTCACCCATTCTCCCTCATCATAAGTTTCCTAATGACTTTTCATTTGTTCATATGCTACCTGTATGTCTTTGGTAAATATTCATATATTTGCCTGCTTTGTAAAAATGAATTTTGGCTATTTCCTTTCTCATTAACAAATAAGAAGATAGTGAACAATAAAGAATTATGTTGTCTCTTTAAAATAACCTATTGAAAAAGAAAAAAAAAGAATTATGTTGAAACTTAAAAAAAAAAAAAGTTCACATACACTTTGCGAAATGTTCCATTTTACCCCCAGCAGTAATCCATGTCTTGAAACATACCTTGATATTGATATAGTCGTACCAGCTTTCTTATGTTCAGTGTTTGTATGGTATACATTGCTCCATCCTTTATTTTCTTCTGTGGTGCCTAATTCAATGTTAAGTTCATCCAATAAATATTTTTATTTCAGATATTATAGTTTTCAGTTCTAGACTTTCCATTTGGTTTTTTTTTCTAGTTTCCGTAACTTTCTTGATATTGCCCACCTCTTCAACCATTATATCAGTTTTTTTTTTCCAATAGACTCATTTACATGTATACCATGGTTATTTTAACATCTCCATCTGCTGATTAAAACAACTGGGACTTCAGTGGATCCATTTGACTGTTTTTCCCTTGATTAGGGGCCACATTTTCCTGCTTCTTTGTATATATAGTAATTTTCCATTATATACTGTACATTGTAGATGATACATTATCTTTATCCAAAGAACGTTGAGTTTTGTTCTAGTAGACCGTTAAACTGCTGACAAATTGCCTTGATATTGTGGAAGCTTGACAGAATGGGCTTCCTGCTGTTTTGCCCTGAAGCCTCAGTTGTAGTCCTTTGTCCTGGCATCTTTATTCTTAAAGGTGGCTCTCTTAGGGTTTCAATGAAAAGCACAAAGCATTTAGTAAGTCCCTTGTATTTGGCTGGACTTGAATTCCAAAACCTAGCATCGAGCATCTGCTGAAATCACTCACTGCTCAGTTCATTTAACCTTCCAGCTGTTACGTTCCCTGACTTCCCCTCATCAAGTACAAGTGCAGTTTGGTGGTCAGAGAATTAGTGCATAGATTTGGGGGCTCCTGGCTCTTTCTCTTTTTTTCTGGAATATGCCTCCTTAACTTCCAGCTATGCTGACAACACCACACTCTGACCTCTGAACCCTCAGTCCGGTCAGTCTGCCTCTTCCTGATTGAGCGCTCTAGCCTTCTTACTTTCCAAGATGAGGAGTGCCTTCAGGGCAAAAGCTCTGTAAATGTGGATCTCACCTATTGTAGTTTGTTTCCCTTATTTCAAGGGTCATGTCCCCTCGTTTCTGCACATTTTCAGGCATTCCCCAGGTGCTGTTATTTTACTTCTAATTTTACAGTTGCTCACACTGTTTTTTAGTCCAAAGTTTAAAATTGTGATTAGCAGATTGTAGGTAGTTCAATAAAAGCTACTCTGTTACCAGAGGTGAACTCCTCTTACAAAAAGCAAGCAAACAAACAAACACACAAACACAAACACTTTGGTCTTTCCAGGCAAAATTGAACTTTCCTGAAAGGTGTACGGAATAATATAAGATGTAACAATAGAAAGAGATAACTATATTGAGTGTCCAGCAACTGCTAGCCACTGTCCAGGTACTTTATCTATCACCAATTTATTGATGAGAAAACTGAAGTGCAAGGAGGTTAAGAAATTTGCCCAAGTTCATATCGGTGGTAAATAGGAAAGCCAGGATTCCAACCCACATAGCCTGATGTCATGCCTGACTCTCTTTACCACTAGATCATGATGCTTTTTAAGTGAAGGCTGGTTGTTCCTTGACGGAGACAGTTTGGAGGGGATTTAAGCCTGTAGTAGAGAACTGAAATGAATAACCTTTAGGATTCTTGTAAACCTATGAATTCATCATCCTATAAAAATTATAATCCCCAATCAGCCAAAAATATGAATTTTTATGTTATAAAAATTATTTTCCCTCAATCAGAAATCCAGAAAATGTAGAACATAAAAAGATATTTTTACGTACACTCAACTCCTGCAGAATCATTTCCTGTTACGTTAGAATTTGACTCACAGCATCTCGAGCAGAACTATATCGTATTTGTGGTTACCTGAATCACTGCAGTACTGGTTGTACACTGTGTTCATTTCGAATGCAGGGTCAAGGTTGATAAACCAACTTACTTCAAGCCACCAAAGCATCAGCTCTGATAAAACAACTTACTAAGCCATTGAAGGCATCAGCCTTTGAAGTTTTGAAAACAGCCATTTTTTCATGCCACCCCAAATACGTTTGGAAAATATTTTTAACCAGTGCAATTGCTCTAAGAAAAAAAGCCACATTGAAGTATTTTTCTTTAAAAACAAAACTGTTTTTAAGATCAATAAAAATATCCCTTTCCTACAAGTAAAAAACTGAGCAAAGTTCCCAAAGAGGCATGAAATGGAAAAAATGCAATGGACGAATAACAAATGTGAAAAACATTCAATCTCAGTTGTAATCAAAGAAATGCAAATCAAAGTTTAATGAGAAACTTCGGTAAAAAAAAATGGAAAAAAAAATTCATTTATGACCTAGCAATCCATCTACCTTATTCCCTGACCTCAAGGAGGGGGACAGACATACCAATAAGCATGTATAAAATAGAGTGAGTATGAGAGGAGCATGTGTGTTACATGGAGGCACCTGGGGGCAGTGGTAAAGAGAGGTTCATGGTCGGGGAGATGCCTGGGCTGAGTCTGGAATGAAGAGCTGGCATCATTAGACGTTATTTTTTGAAGGAAGGAAAGGCTTAAGTGGCATTTCTCGTATGCAAGGTGTCTGGCTTATAGTGGGCACTTGAGAAATTTTTTTTTTAATAAAAAGAGTGACAAAGGACATTTTTGCCAGATAGCAAAGGCACAGAGTGATGAATGAACTCTACCAAATGAGCAAATGTATGCATGAATGAATGAGCTAAGTTTGACAGGGAAATACTAGTATATTTATGAAAGAGACATGAAATGACCAGCCTTCAAAGGACAAAGTGAAGATTTGATTTTTTTTTTTTCCCTCCTATGGATCACTACCACACACTTTATTACTAGGAAGGAGAACTCTGGACAATTCCTTGGAATCTAACGACATCCTGATTTTTTAAAAGTGCATTGGATGAACCAAATCACAAATTCTAAACACTCCAAACTCAGGCATTTTCCCAGCCAATAGGCTCTGAAAAGGCCCATCTGTGCTACACCTTAGGGAATGGGGATAGTTGCTTCAAATCTCAATACTTATCAGTCTGAAGATTGTTCCTTTTTTCCTCACTATCAGGGAAGATAATTAGATATGCTATAGGAAATATATTTAAGTGTTAACATTGGTTGTTTCACAGTGGTGGACTCCTGGCTAACTTTTATTTTCTACTTTATGCCTTTCAATATTTTGCAAATTTTCTGCATTAGTCCTGAATTGCTTTTATAATGATGAGAAATCAGTTGAAAAACTTCTTGTGACTCTCGTATGGGAGAATTAAGTTAGGAAAGTTGTAAAACTACTTAGAAATCTTCAAATTACTTAGAAATCTACTAAGTTTTCACATTGTGGAAAACTTAAAGGGAAGGTTCAGGGTGATTTGTACTTGGGCAGAATGTGGTTATAGGCCTATTCCATTCTAAGCTATTAAATACAAAATATATAAATGTTATCTTAAATATCAAACAAGACCAAAGGCAATTTAATAGCAATTAATTTTGTGTTATCTCCAAAGCTCCAGTTGAAAATGTCCTTGTTGCAATAAAATTCCTAGGCCTCTTAACCCAGCATTTTAACTAACGAATTTAATTATGAAGAAACTGCTGTCACTAAAGCCTTCTTAATCATACCTGTTTTTATGTCAAGAAAAAATATGTTGCCATGGAAATTTGTGTCAACGTTGCAAGCTCCACTGAAATGTAAAGCAAAAATAGAAAATGTGTTTTGGTAAAGAGAAACAGCTTAATATATTTCTTAAAACATTTAAATTATGGATAGTAGGTGGATTTTAGAAGTGAACCTCATTGTGCATAACAAGCAGTCATGTAAAAAGTTCTGCCTCTAATTTCAAACAATCAAATAATTTAAATTATAACTAGGGAATGTACAATTGATAGGAATTGTACAGGGAATCTGCCTCAATTTAATTAAACATTTATTGATGCTCTCCCATATTATATTAAAAATTAATATTTTCATAGATTGAGTTTTCTAAAATTGGGCACATGTATAGTTTGACATTAACTTCAAAATGATTTTTAGTTGTCATTAAAACCCCAAATAGTGAACCAGATGTGATCTACTCAGTTACAGTTATATAAGGAGACCAGAGTCATAAATCACATTTAATGGGGATTTCCTGACAGGTGAGCGAATAGCCATACGAAGCACGCCAGCCAACAAGACAAGGAAGGTAACCTTTGTGTGTTTGTTTTTAATTTATGAAATATATCATGTATGTAAAAAAGTAAAGACCAATATAACAAACCTCCAGCTTAAAAGAGAAAATTTTACAAATACAAATAAAACCTATTCAGCATTTTTCCTAGACCACATTCCCCCTCCTTTATCCACGGGGTGACCACAACCTAATGGGTTGTCGGAAAAGTCATGACGTATTTTTTTCTGTTTTTCGTTGCAAAGCTGTGTCATGACTTTTCCAACAACTCAATAATTTTGGTGTTGACCATTAACCTGCATTAACAAAATGTTTTCAGCACATACTTATACAACCACAAATATTATGTTATTTTGCCTGTTTTTAAAATTTTATATGAATGGTATCTTCCTATACATATTTTTCTGCAATACTTCACTTTTTTCTTTTGTTCAATCTGCTTTTGATGTGTATCCAGATTGTCTCTGATACATGATAAATGATGATTAATTCATTTATAACTGCTCTTTAGTAGTCTGTTATTCATTCATTTATAACTTCTGTATAATATTCTACTGTATGACTATACCATTATATATTTATCCATTCTCCACCTAAGGGATATTTAGTAGGTTTCCATTTTTTTGCTATTGAATCAATGCATCAGTGAACATTTTTTCACAAGTGTCCTTGGGCATGTGGAGGGGCTTCTTTGGGGATATACTATAAGCACTTCAAATATGAAAAAATGAGAAAGAGTGGTTAAACAGAGGACTTCCTGGTCCATTGTTTTCTCCTCTAATCCACAGTTAGGAGCTTGTCCAATCCTATGCACACATCGATAAATACATTAAATATACTATTTTATTTTTATGGATTAAAGATGTCAATGATGACATTATGTATACTTCACCTAAGTCTCCAGGTGTTGTGGGCACCCTGTAGTTTCCAAGATACACTAGCAAACAATAATGTATCCAACCTCAAGCTAAATGAGACCTAAAGAAATGTGGGCAGGCTCACACACTCATTGTCATAAAGATGTAACACTGTGATATAAGGTATAAGATACAAAGATATAAGATATTGAGCTAAAGATATAAGACCGTGCTGTGAAGAAATACCAATAAAAACTATATGCCAAATGGCACTGTGAAGAGCCAAACAAGCAGGTGCCGGGAAGTGCTTTAGGAGCTTGGGGAGCCCTATCATCTGTCATTTGAACTGGGATGGAGAGATTTATATTCTGTTGTCTGGAAGACGAAGGAAGAGCAATGCAGACCAGAGGCAGAAACCAAGTTTGTAGTGCGCCCAGAGATGCACCACTTTCCCCCTACAATTCAATAAAGAAAAACAGTCAACTGGGGTGGGGAATGTGTGAAGTGCCTGTACCAGGAGTGAACTGAGACCGCTGCGTTTGAGCCTCTGACTAGCCTGCAGGTGGTCCATTTCTAAAGCAATCTCTTGAAGACTGACATGGAGAAAGAGAAGGGAAGCACTGGGGTTTTGTCACCATCACTTAGCTGCTGCACTGGCTCCTATTTCCTGGCTCCCCACTTCCCACCCTGCTTTCTGCTCCCCTTCTTCCCCTTTCAGTTGGCCTCCTGTCATTCTGTGTTATATTAAAACAAATAGAACACTTTGCAGGTGTCAGCTATAAAGCATTTGCATATACTGTACATTGCATTGAAAAAAAAAAAGCAGCTGCAAATTATATAATTTGGTCTTTAGAAAAAACCTGAAAGACATTTCTGGAAATAAGCACATCTTTCATCCTGGTAGATTAAGAATTTTCTTTTTGTTTGTGCTTCACCATTTCTTCACTGCCTTACACAGAAAGTTTCAGCTTTAACTAGTGAGTGTCGTTCCCATTTTAGAAGAGATGGGAGATTTTTGGAATGATGGCTTAGAAAGGGAAACTATGACTGCAGGGTCTGATGTGGTTTTAGATAGCGTTTTTCTCAGTCCAAACAACATCTAAGAATAACAGAACTGTAAGTTACTAAAGAGGAGAAAAAGTAAAACTGTGCTGAAATACTATCTGTAATAGTTGGAAGAGACTTTCCTTCCCCAGAGAAAACCAATATACTGGCACGGATAACACTGGGGACACCCCCATGCTTTCTTGGGACATCCTTCCAGGTCCAAAAATATTTCCTTCAATGGAAAATGTTTTGTTACTGTCTCTTTCCTTTTCACTACAACAGTTTCCTACTGGTCTTCTTGCCTTTGTTTCTTCCCTTGCTAATGTATACTGCATATTTATCATCCCTGAGAGCCAGTCCATCATTCATTTCATTCATTCATTCATTCATTCATTCATTCATTCATTCATTCCTTATTACCCACTCTATATTTACTGAATGTCTATTAGTGCCTGGAATTTGCCCCTCTTCTCCTTACTCACCAACAATGGTACCCTATCACACACTGAATGAAGCCCATAGTCTTCACTCTAATTCAGCCCCTAGAGCTTATTTTCTATATGGCTGGCCACTCCAGATAGGTAGTAGGAAAGTCCTTTGCACATACAGCATATCCATTTTCATTTTTATGCCTCTGTTCTTTTATGGCATCCTGCCTACCAGCAAGTTTTCAACCATCAAATCCTGATAATTAAAAGTCTTGCTCAAGACTCATTTCCTCTATGTAGTATTCTAGGACAATTCTAACCTGGGTGTTCCCAGACTTTGGAACTTTCATGCTAAACAAAATGGGTCAGAAATGTATGATCCTCTTCCAATTTGGCAGGGAAATGATAACTCTTAGCATGGTGACTATTACTACCTCAGGTGTTGTGCTAAGCACCTTCTTATATCATCTCACTTAATTTAATCCACAGAAGAATACTATTAATTTTCCTATTTTACTGGTGAGGAAATGAAGACTTAAGCAATTTGTTACTTTCCCAGAGTAGAACTGGTAAGTGGTGAAGTTACTCTTCAAACTCAGATCTATAAAATGTCATAGCTCATGCTCTAAAATTTTATGCAAAGTTGCCTCTCGGAAGTATAAAATATGAAAGGTCTAAATTGCTATAGATTTCTTCCCAAACCCTGTAGATAAACTTCCAAAGATGAATTTACCATGTGTTGAGGTTTAATCCAGAGTTTCTCTTTCTTGACACTATTTACATTTTGGGCCAAATCATTCTTGGTTGTGGGGAGCTCTCTTGGGAATTGTAGGATATTTTGCAGCATCCCTGGCTTCTACCCATTAGATGACTAGTTATATCAATCAAAAATGTCTTTGGAGATTGCCAAATGTCACTCTAGAGGCAAAATTCCCTCCGGTTGAAACCACTGGTTTAATTCAATCTTGCTGCATGGATACATCTAAAGACAACCTAAACATAAACTATATAAATATGGGAATAGTTACACTGTGCACAAACATATTTCCTCTGAATAGTTCTGTAAGATAGTCCCAATAAGTAATAGCACTGTCATTTAATTCAAGTACAATTTAAAACATTACTAAAAACTATAACTTAAAGAAATTTAGCTTGTGTAAGAAAACAATTTTATTTTGTTTGTTGTAAGATGACAGTTCTTATTTCAAACCAAGAAAAACATTAACATGTATAGGATGTTTAGGGAATAATCGACACAATCCAGTTGAAAAGGCTTCCTCCTGATATGATGCAACCATTAGCAAGATCAAAAAGTCTCTCAAGATTGAATACAGATGGCAGCGAGATGTCAAATGGGACCTGATGACAAGAAAAGCATAAATGTGTTCATGAAATACATTGTGTTAAACTGTTCACTGAAGTTATGTTCTCAAAACACACAAATACCAATTCTACATAATTTTATGTGAAACGTATGCAATTCTTGCCTAAGGTAAGATACAACGTTCTATGATACATTTCTACACTACTGAAATGTCACATATATCATTTTATATCCTATTAAGATTCATATCTATGAGTCTATAAAAATGAGCCTATAAAACAGCAGATACTTCTAGAAATATGGATTATTTGTATCTACATAATCATTGTGGATGATTCTAAATGTTGGACTTTTGGCTCTAATAAAATGTTTTCCTCCTTCATATACTGCCCAGTTGACAAATCTCCTTCTCTCGTTTTGAGCTGAAGTCTCAAAAATAGCAAGCAAATTATGCTAGAAGCCCTATCTCTCTGAAAGAGGCACCGTGTTACCATGCCGAGGACTAGTGCCATCTGAGCAATCTGAAAAATGAGAAATAAGACTGCTTTTGTGATCATAGCTCTGGTTAGTTGATTGGGAGAAGGACAGGAAGGAGAGAACAAACATGAAGGAAAGGAAACAAAGGTCTACTGGTGGGACTCACTTCATGCACATCTAGCTACTTGTGAAGGTGAACAAGCAAATGTCGTGTACAATGACCACCATGAATTAGATCCTCATGGGCCTGAATCCTGCTAAGAAATTAGAGGACACATCTTATTAATTTCTTGTCTACTTGTTAACCAAAACTTCTTTTCTGAAGAAAACAATGAACCTAAACATAGAGACTATTTTTTTATTTCTTTCTCTTCACTTGATTGGATTAAAAAATGACAAAAACATTCCAGTTTTTTTTGTGTGTTTTTTTTATAACTTCAAATAGTAAAGAGGTGAATACATAAAAAATGAATAATATCCTCTTTTCTCAATTCCTGGAGTAATTAGTGTTACCAGTTTGAGGAGTAGTCTTCCCAAACTTCTTAAGTCCTCATACAAATATATATTTGCGCGATTTATTTCTTTTCCTTTTCTGTTTTTCCTTCCTTTTTTGGAAAAAGCATAACTAGATTTCCATTATTTGCTTTTTCAATCACCAATATGTAAGAGAAATCCCTCCTTAATCAGTTCAGCGGGGCAGAATGACCACAGGGAGGTTAAGAGCGTGCATTCTGGAATATGACTGTCTGGTTCAAATTCAGACTTCACCGCATACCAGCTATGTGAGTAAGGTTGGCTAAGATATTTGATCTGCTTGAACTTTAATTTCCTCATCCATAAAGTGAAAATAATAATTCCTATATAGTATTGCTGTATAAGGATGGAATGAATTTATACACATATATTATAGAGTTGACCTTGAACAATGTGGGAATTAGGGGTGCCAACCCCCATGCAGTAAAAAATCTGCATATAACTTGTGACTCCCCTAAAATTTAACTACTAATAGCCTACTGTTGACTAGCAGCCTTACCGATAACATAAATAATTGATTAGCACATATTTTGTATGTTATATGCATCACATACTATATTCTTACAATAAAGCTAGAGAAAATGTTATTAAGAAAATCATAAAGACAAGAAAATTTACTTATAGTACTGTACGTGTTTATTGAAAAATCCACATATAAGTGGATTCACGCAGTCCAAAGTTCGAGTTAACTGTACTTGGAACAGTGCTACATAACAATGTGTGGGATTGACATATCCTAATTTATTCAGTCATTTGCCACAGAGGTTGTTTCTAATTTTTGTACATGCTTGTCTATTCACATATATCCTGGGTACAGGTGTTTTTATTTCTCTATTACTGATTCCCCAAGGTGGCTGGTTTAGTCAAAGGGTGTTTATATTTTACTTTTTAACATTTCTTGCCAGATTACTTTGCAAATAGGTTGTGACAATTAACACTTCAACCAGAAATATATGAGGGTTTTTTCACACCCAGGGTAACATATTATTATGGAATGTAATAAACATTTTGGAGGACATTTAATGACTATTTTATTCAGAAAAGAATAATGGGAAACATTTTTGAGAGCTAATATTAACAGGTTTATGAATACATTGGAAATATATGTGATTACCATGGTTATTTTGGTTATATCTCCTTGCTATTTACACTAAATATTCAGTCTATTATGTTTTGATGAAATATCTTACATCCAATAATATCCTTTAGTAGATTATTTTCAAAATAGTATATAAAAATAATAATTGACATTAAAATATTTGTGTTTTCTCTTGTGTTATATCTCTGTTCTCTGTTATTATAGAATTCTTCTCATGTTAAAGATAAGAATGGTTAAAAAAAAAAAAGCAAAGTGGCCAAGTTTTAGATACCATTAGAAGTATCTTTGACATAATTTATATACTAGATACAAATAGAGTACTTTGGCCTCTGACCCTGACAATGAAGCTGTAGAAACAAGTGGCCATTTGTCAAAGGATGAAGATCAATTGCTGAATTTATTTATGGAGGCCACAAGTAAAAGAATCAGGTCAGGAAGATAAAATAAAAACAGGTGTCACCCAGGAGTTATTAATTCTTGTCCATCCTCTGGAGAACACAAATTACCCTAAAATATCAGAACTTACCTTTGTGTTATTACCTCTTCCTTTCTAGACACTAAGGCCCTTCGGTGGACAATTCAAGTGCTTCAAATTTCAGCTGTTTCTATCATGCTATAACACAGTGGTCTGTATTTTTCTATTGCTAAACAAAATTCTTTAACTAAACTTTTGATTGAAATACAACATACAGACAGAAAAGAGAGAAATCTTAAGCGTACTACTTGGTAACATTTTGTCAAAAGGAACACATCCTCACAACCATTACTCAAATCAAGAAAAAGAATATGAGTGGCATCCAAGAGGTCCCCTGTTGCTCCCTCCTAGTCACTGCTCCTGCCCTCCTACCACCAAAGTAACCACTGTTACACAGGCGTCTGTGCCAATATTTTAGTTTTACTTGGTGTGTATGTGTGTTTTAACTGTATTCCTTAACTGTATTTAAGATCATAAGTAAGTACACTTCAGAAGAGTACATATTTTTTTAGGTATATACATAAAAGTGGATCTTCCTAGGCCATTGATTATGCATATATAGAGGGTGCCAAAAACAGGTAGACACATTTTAAGAAAGGAAAATACTGTATTAAGATTGTAATACTCAATATATACTGATGACAAAAGATGAATACAAGACACATTTGACTTCTGCAATTACAAGAGGTGCTCAAAGTGGTTACCATCAGCGTAATTTTAATACAGCTTTTTTCCTTTCTTAAAATGTATATACATTTTTTGGTACCCTCTGTATTTATCTTTAAGCTTATTCTACCAAACAATTTTCTAAAGTGGTTGGCCAATTTATAGCCCTGCCAGCAATGTATAAGGATATTAGTTATTCTACATCTTCACACACTTTGGTCATTTTACTTTTGAATTTTAGCCATTCTGTTGTATGTTTTGAAATATCTCTTCATGTTTCTAATGTCATGTCCCTGACAACTAATAATATGGAACATGTTTATTGGTCTCTTTATTGAAGTGCACATCTTTGTCCAATTAATATTAAGCTGTCTTTTTCTTACCGATATATACAGGGATTCTTTTTTTTTTTTTAAGATTTTATTGGGGAATTGGGGAATCAGGGAAGGGGAACAGACAAGTTGCTGTCCTTTTGTTCTTCAGTCTAGTTGTGGAGGACGTCACTTTACTGGCCCATGTTGGTATTATCATTGCGCTCTTCCCGGGTGAGGCAGTCGCTCACCGGCCATTGAATGGCTGTTCACGGTGGCTCACGACAGGTCACAAAAGCTCACGCCCGCTGCCGGCCAGCCCCACTGCAGCCTACGCCATCACTGGCGACACAAGGCAGCCCAGCTCCAGGTCGAGCTGTTGTTCACCATCTTAGCTGTAGAGGGCGCAGCATCACTGGCCCTCATGTGGGATCTGAACCAGGGCCCTGCTGCTCAGAGCTAGCTGGTGTCCCAAGCCAACTCCTAACCAATGTGCCACTCGGCCGGCCCCAGGGATTCTTAATACATTTCAGAAACAAGCCCTTTGTTGGGTGTATATAAATATTTTCTCCCACTCTGTGGCTTGCCATTTCACTATCTTTAATAGTGTCTTAAAATACAATACAATTTATCAATCTTTCCCCTCATTATTGGTACTTTTTCATAGGTCCTATTATGAAAGTTCTCCCGTTACCAAGGTCATGAAAAAAATCTCTGATAATTTCCTCGAGAAGCTTTATTGTTTCTCTTTCACATTTAGTTCTGCCGTGAATTTGGAAATGATTTCGTATGTATTGTGAGGTAGAAATCAAAGTGTATAGATGTCCAATTGGCTCAGATCCATTTGTTGAAAAGACTGTTCTTTCCTCACTGTTCTGAAAAGTCACCTTGAACACAGACCAGGGACTGCATATGTGTGGCTCTTCAGAACACATCCCTAACCACTGTGCTGTACTGTCTCTCCCCTCCTGCCCAACCGTCCTTTGAACTCCCTCCTGCCATGGCTGTCAATCACGAAATGCCCCTCCTCTATGCAGCATCTCCTCCCACTCCCACCTGCCTTCACTCAGTCTTCCCCGCCTCCAACGGGCTCGGTGGTAATCTGAACAGTTTGCTAGCTCCAGCTTTTGGAAATGTTATGGAAGGTTCCAGGTCTTCTTCCATAAGGAATTTCTCCAGTAAAGTTAAGCTCAAGTGAAATAACTGAATTCCCTTCTTTGTCATTCAGTAGAAACAAGATTGGCAATCATATAATCACTGAGAAGTCCTCTATGTTTTGTAAATAGCTTTGAGTCCAAATTGTCCCAGAAAAGGTACCAGCAAGTCCTTGTTCCTTTTTCTTTATGGAGGAAAAGCAAGGAAAAGCTTGGCGGGTAATAGACTGCAAATTAATTCAAGTAGGTTATGCATTAAGGAGTAATATTAAGGAAATGGTGATGATTTCACCTGCCTACAGAGGATAAAAGTCTGAAATAGTACAAGGAAGGGAAAGAAAGTTAATCAAGTTGGAGCACATTGAAGGGGTTCATTAAAATCTGCTCTGAACTTGAACTTGTTTGGGGGAATTTTGAAAGACATTGGAGAGTTAAAGGTTATTTGCCAATGCTATACTGTATTTCATATGAGTTTCTACGTGAAACCCAGATTCTATCATAATGAAAGATTTTATTACTTCTGTTCTTTTGTTCCAACAATTTTCTTTGCTTGAAAAAAACATCAAATAGCCTTCAAAGTATCTATGATTTTTCTCAAGCCAATGAGTTTTTATTGAGCAACTACTTTGAGACCTCTTCTTGCTTCTTTCAGCACAGTGTCAGCTGCCTTTCTTTCATTGATTCTAAATGTTAATGACCAGGAAAAAAGGGAGAAAGCCAAATTCCCACTAATGAATTAGGTTCGACTACTCTTATAATTGGTAAGTGGGATTTCAAAAATTGTGGGCTTCGTGATGTGGATGGATTTAACTTTGCCTTCAATCAAGTATCTTAAAACATAGAGAATCACAGCTATGAAAAAAAACATTTACTAGCTCTGAGGTAGGAAAGCAATTACTGTTTTCATTTAGCACTCTCACACAAGTTTCTCTACCATGTTTTCTATATTAATAGATCACCAGTCTTTGAAGTTAATTATTTATTGGATTTTTTTTGACTGGAGAAAAACATGCATTGCCTAGTAGAAAGGATAATATGATACTAGCTTACTAAGAATCAATATCATGAATGACTTGTGACCCATCTAATAAAAGTTCCAGCTGAGAGGGAACAATTTATATTTGGTTTCACTGTGCTTTATATGATCAGAGAATCCTAATACCAATGACAATAGATCTTATTTTCCCCAATCTAATAGAAAGAGCAACCAACTCTTAGGAAGGTGAGAAGGGCTTGTATTCAATTCTACCAGATCACATGAAATTTCACACTTTGCTGAGAACAAGATTATTTGTTGTATCACCCTAATTTTTGTATTAATAAAACTTTAAATATGATAGAAAAGGTTTTTTTATTATAATATGAGATCAAAGGGTCATATCAGTGAGATGGTAGGAATCTTTTAAATTTAATTTTAAAGAAATAACACTATTATAAAGACATTTTGCAGAGAAGAAGAAAATTAGAAATTAGGATATGAGAGAGAAAGCATTTGCACAGAGAATTGGTTCAAATGTCACACTGTCTAAGAACAGGATAGGTTCTTCTTAAATCATCATATCATTACCATTGTCACTGTCACTCTACAACCACTGAGTCCTGGCTGTGCATGGGACTTGAGCAGAATTCACCTTTTAATAAAGGGCAATTCTTGCTCAGACACATTGTACCACACGCACAGGAAACCAAATATTTCAGTCCACCCCAGATCAACTCTGCAACCTGAAGGAGCCCTGCCTCTCTTCTTGCATCTAAGTAGATGTCAAAAATGTTTTGAACAATGGCTTCTTTATTGGAAGACATGAAGAGTGCCTCCATGAGCGAAGACATATTGAGGGAGACTGCATTCACTGAAATGTGTGTTTAAAAATCAATTTTAGGTTATGTTCACAGTTCACAGTTGTGTTATAATAAAAAAAATATTTGGCCTTTGTGCCCCATTTCTGGCATAGTACTCCTAAAACTCTTGAAAAAAAAATTGGGGGGATAAGAAGATGACTCATGGGGCAGGGAGGTGTCTAGATAGCGCCAAAATGGGATTGGTCACCAGGAAACCCAACCATGTGATTACAGACTTAAAACTTTCAGCCCTGAGCCCCTAAATCTGAGGAGGGGAGAGGGACTGGAGACTGAGTTCAGTCGCCAATGGCCAATGATTTAATCCATCATGCCGAGGTAATGAAACCTCCATAAAAACCCCATATGACAGGTGTCAAGGTGTTTCTTGGGTGGCCAACACATTGATGTGCTGCAGGGGGGAGCACTCAGAGAGGGGATGGGAGCTCTGCTCCTCCCCACCCCCTATATCTTGTCCTAGGCATCTTTTCAGTTTGGCTGTTCTTCGGTTGTATCTTTTACAATAAATTGGTCATTGTAAATACCATGCTCTCCTGAGTTTTGTGAGTCTTTTCGGAAAGTTATCAAACCTGAGGGGGCATCATGGGAGCTCCCAAATTTGTAGCCTGCTGGGCAGAAGTGTAGGTAGCCTGTGCATCCTTATTTGCAGCAGGCGTCTGAAGTGGGGGCAGTCTTGAATGGAGCCCTTCATCTGTGGGGTTCTGTGCTAACTCTGGGCAGTGGTGCCAGAAATGAATTGAATTGTTGGACACCCAGGTGATGTCAGAGACTTGTCCTCTAATTGGTTGCTGTCAGGAAAACCACACAACAGTCCTATCTAGTGTTATGTAGATTAGGGCAGTTCTCAGCTGGTGAATGTCTTTGGGGCCTTCTCCTACACTCCTCCTCCTTCTTGGCATGAGTCTACACACACACTGCCCTTCCTACCCCTCCCCAGGCCGAGCCAGGCACTACTTGATGAACAGTGATAGAGCTGGCAGCGATATCATCATTATGGATATATGCTTTTCACAGGGAGCTACTTAAGAAAACAATCCTTTAAAGACCAAAAGAGAGACTTCAAAATAAAAGTGAAAGTTTAGGCTGTACATATCCAGGCTTATTCTGACTGCTCAAGAGTCCAAGGGCCAGAGAAATGAGCCTTTGAAATCTGACACTCCATTGTGCAGAAAGAACAGCTGCTCTCTTTCTCTCTCTCTCTCTCTCTCTCTCTCTCTCTCTCTCTCTTTGCAGGAAAGTATTTTTCACTACATAAAGAATTAATAAAGGGTCTCATACAGGACAAATCCTTTTAAAATATCGAAAGCTCTAATCAGAACAGGAAGCATGAGTTATTCAACCAACAACGAAGTGCATAGGGCTTAAAGGCTAGATGCAAGCTCACAGCCGATCGTTCAGTGCTTATAACCAGGGGTGTGGGGGAAGGATTAAAGGAAAAGTTTCCTTGGATAGAGAACTGAACAGAAATGCCTATATTTAATGTTTTTAAAATTGAATGCCTAGTCTTCATTCTCTGTGGAGACACAAGGGTATAAATTCTGATATAGTACTTATACATGATTACACTTCTCTTTACATCATTGCCTTTATTTTCAGAAGATGGTTTAAAGCTTTCTCAAATCCTCATTTTTATACTCTGGAAAAATGGTGTCACTAAAAAAGGAAGGCTGCATTTATTTGGGATTGGATATGGGCTGGAGTCTTTGTTTTATAGAGTTTATTTCATTTGTAAATTAACTGTTCAAACAGAATCAAAAGAAAATGTATTGAACTATGGATCACAATGCAGTGTATTTTTAATCATAAGTGGGTGACATGTGTATGATGTTTTCCCCTTACTTCTATATTAAAAAATAAACTTTAAGCCAGAAAGTATGTTTCTTAGTTCCTTTAGAACTCTTCTAATTTAATAAATAAGGAATAATTGAGCACCCTTACATATTCATCACCAGTCAGGGATCTTCATTTTTTGTTTTAAACTCATTGTTGCAGTTCAGGTTCTTGGGAAACAGACCCTGGGGGAACTTAGCTTTCAGGAAGCTTATTAGAAAATACCCATGGGATGGACACCCAAGGGGAAAGGGAAGAAAGCAGGATTAGGCAGAGATGGGCGGAGAGAGAAAATAGGCAGAGAGAGAGAAGTTGCAGTCACAGCAAAGGGCTCAGCCAACCTCAGGGGGGCTTTGAAGCTGGGATGGCCTTTCAAAGTCGACCTGAATCATGGTGGGGGGTGGGGGTCAGGTCTTTGTACCCTCATATCAACCAGTAATTGGATTCAGACTTCCCCTAAGAAAGAGACCATGTTCTTTGGCCGGGAACAATTCTTAGGGAGAGCTGAGAGCTGAGGGCTGTCAGGCAGCACATTCCGGCAGCTGGGAAACAAAGTTCCTCCATCCTGGAGGGGAGATCTGGGTAAAGGGGCAGGCATGTATATTTAATTCAGTGGTTAACTACAGAACCATTAAACAAGTGGCAATATGGCAAAATGCATGCTAGTATAGAACCAATACCAGCTAAGGGGAGATTTAAAGTAATCACTAGGTAAGAATTCATATACCAAGTTTCCAGGTGCTTGTTTTCTGGGTCATGGTGAAACAAGCTTAATACAGTCCCAGTATCACTTCTATAATCATTTTATTTGATTACTCTTGGGAACATTGTCCTCTCTAGAGCATGAGAAAGAGAATTAGAAATTAAAAAATAGGAAGAAGATTCAGAAATAATATCTTCTCATAACTTAAATATGAAGAAATTTAATAATTTCACCTAAAGCCTAACTTTATTTGAGAAAATTCCCTATGGAAGACACAGAACCTTCCATCAAATTTCTAAAAGCTGAATGAAGCTGGAAAAACGTCCAGGGTACCACCGAGCCCATGGGAAGAGCAAGGGACTGAGGTCAGGTGGGAGTGGGAGGGAAAGCTTCACAGAGCAGGGGCATTTCATGGTTGGCGGCCATGGCGGGAGGGAGTTCAGATAGTTGGGCAGTCGGGGAGAGGCAGAACAGCACAGTGGTTAGGGATGCGTTCTGAGGAGCCAGCCTGCCTGGGCGGGAATTCTGGTTCTGACACTAACTAGCTGAAGGAACTTGGGCAAGTCTCTTAGGGTCTTCAGGACTCCATTTCTCACGTGTAAAATAATACTAGTACCTACCTTGACTAGAAAAGGAAATCTAAAGTCACATGTTGAACCCCACAATGTATGTGTGTATTAATTTCCTATTGCTGCTATAACAAATCTACAATACACCTAGTGGCTTACAACACAAATGTATCTTCTTACAGTCATGGAGACAAGAAAACTGAAATCAATTTCACTTCGCGAAAGTTGGGGTATCAACAGGACTGGTTTCTTCTCAGGGCTCTAAGAGGAGACTATGTTTCTTTGTCTTTTTTAGCTTCTAGAGGCCACTGTATTCCTTGATTGCGTTCTTTTTTCCATGTTCAACACACATCACTCCAAACTCTACTTCCATCATCCCATGACCTTCTCTTCTGTTGTCAAGTCTCCCTTTGCCTCCCTTTTATAAGGACACCTGTGATGACACTTAGGGCCCACCTGGGTAACCCAAGAAAATTTCCCCATCTCAATATCTTTAACTTAATCATATCTGCAAAGTCCCTTTTGTCATAGAAGGTAATAGGTGCTGGGGATTAGGATGTGGACATCCGGGGGGGGGGGCATTATTCAGCTTACCACACTGTGTGATTAAATGAGATGGTTTAGTTCATAAGAATATCATATTTGTATCATATCAGCTCAACACAGTTTTGGTAATGAAAGTTATTGAACTAATTCTGTTAAAAAATTTGTGGGGCCGGCCAAGTGGCTCAGTTGGTTAAGAGCTTGTTCAAGAGTTTGAGCTCTGAGCAACGGCGGTTCGAGTCCCGGCCTGAGCTGAGCAGCCGCTGAGCTGCCAACAGGTGGCAGGAGGGCTCCGCTAAAAAAAAAAAAAAAATTGTGGTATTCCTGAAAATACCTATTGTGCCGGAAGTTACTAATGTTCACTAAAATATATACTTGCTCCTCTACAGTTCTCTGCATCTTTGCACATTAGGTGGAGGCCAATAGGATATGAGCAGGAAGTACGATAGCCATTCCATGCTGGCTCTTAGAAATGATCACCTTAATTTATTGCCTAAACAGGGACACTTTTGAGAATAAAATAAAAGGAGAAATATTAACCATTACTCCAAATCAACAGGTATGCATTGTGACTGCCACGGGCAAACCAGGATGTGCGGTAGTGACCCTACTTAAACACATCCTGTAAATCCCCTACCCCCCTTCTCCTACAGTGGTGACCTTGGTGGCCACATAGTCCAGGCAGCATAGTTACAGTTTGAAGGAGAGTTGCCCGTCCTTCACTGGACTTTGCATGAGAAAGAAAAAAACCTTTATTCCCACTGAGATTTGTTTATTTGTTAGCGCAGCAATAGCCTACCCTATCCTGACTCAAACACGTATGTATGTTCTATGCATACCCTATTTCTGAATAGGGGGAAATTCCATCAGAGTAAGGGTTTAACTCCACTCAAAGGTCAGGGCTTTGAATCTCAGCAGCAAACTTACTGGAAGAAATGCTATAATTGAGTACAACGAAGTTGGGTTCCCTCCTGAATGGCTGGGTTGGCTCTGCCTATGGGCTTTTGACCTGGGATACAGAAATGAGAACTCTAGAGTTCGAATGATGCTTGGCATTTCTTGATGCTTCTATGAGGGAGCTCACCGTGCTTAATTAGAAACAGAAGGCCCTTTTTTAGAGCAAAGGCTTATAAAGAACATGAACTAAAGTTTGCGTTTTGTTCATGAGACTTTGTTGCTTAGAATCAAAGCATGACAGACTTTGTTGGTTAGCAGTCCCCACTGCAGGAGCAAACTGGAGGGCACAGCATGGGGGGAAAAAACAAACAAAAAACTGCTCACGTTGACTTCGTTATTCACATCTGTGTACATCACAGGCACCTGCAGACCATTCTTCTAATGTGGCCAACACAGACCTGTAATTTCTGATAGACAGTCTCACAGAGCTTGCAATTTACAAAGACTTTTCACATAAATCATTTCATTTAACTCTTTGTAGAATTTTTTAAATTGAACAATCAGCCTTTGTCAGTATTACTAAGAGGATGTGGATAAGAGAGCAAGGAAAAAGGAGAAAAACAGAGGAGGAGGAGGAAGGGAAGAGGGAGGTGGCGTGGGGAACCCACCACTGCGCCCCCTGAACATTTACTGTGCACTTATGCACTCTGCGCCAGGGACCACACTAAGCACTCTTGGCTGATGATAAATCTGTTGCCAAAATAAAATGTGTCAATATTCAGGAGGATTTTTTGGTTCATCAAAAGCATAGTTTAATGGCTCTCTGGGGAATTATGCTGAGTGAAAAAATGCCAACCCCTAACAGTTACATACTGTATGGTACCTTTAATATAACATTTTGGAAATGACAAAATTATAGAAATGGAGAATAGATTAGTCAAGGATCAGGGTCAGGGAGGGGGCGGGTGGGGGGAAGCTTGGGTAGCTATTATACAAAAAGATAACAAGAAGGGTCCTTGGGACAAAATTGCTCTGTAACCTGACTTTATTAATGTCAGTATCCTGGTTGTAATATTGTATTACGGTTTGGTAAGATGTTACCATTGGGGAAAACTGGGTAAAGGGAACGCAGGGTTTCTTTATACTATTTCTTATAATTGCATGTGAATCTGCAATTATCTCAAGACAAAAAAATTTAATTAAAAAAAGGTGGCTGAAAAGTAATACTAAAACTACATCTACACGTATTAAATGCCCCATTACTCTTTTGAAAATTAGCAAACATTTAGACAGGAGAAAGGCCACTCATGAAGGGAGTTGCTAATGGTCAAATGAAGAAATGATTCATTTCACATTATTTTAAGGCTGGGGAGAATAAAAGTGGCCATTGAATGCTTACCACTGGCATTGGACTGGCACTATACTAAATGGGTTGTATGTTGTTTCTGAGGTAATCCTACCTAAGGGGTAGCTATCACCAATGTACAGGATAAGGAACCAAAGCACAGAGAAGTAAAGTAACTCGCTCACAGTACACAATCAATAGATGGTGGAAACAAGCATCAAATCATGTTTTTATCCACTAAGATACATCACTCTTGAGACCTTCAACAGAATGTAACTGAGTTAAGGTCTTTAAGGATTCATGACTTGTCCAGGCAAAACTGAGACTAGCACTTGGGCTGAGCCCTCTTCCCACCATACTATGCTCTCACAGGTAGTTGAAAAAAGAACATAATGGCATAACTGCCTGAGTTTCAGGCAGAATAAGGGCAAAAATCTCAAATGGCTAGTGTCCAAAGTATTAACAAGGAAAATGAGTAAACTTACACCTGCTCCTTCTTTGTGGATTAATTTAAATACAAGGAACATTTGTCCAGATAATTTCCCATGGTTTTCCAATTGACTCAACTATATGAGGCAAAAAAAAAATCAACATTCCCTTAAAATGAAAATATATGCCCATTGTGAAAGGCCCGGTTTTTAAATCAAGACAAAGCCATTTAGCAAAATGAAGAAAATGAAACTAAATATTTAACTCTGTTTTCAGCAAAACAGAAAGCAATGAACAGCTTTGCTAATGATAGCTCTGACTCTCACCTCCTTGGAAGTTATCTAAGTGACTAAACTTCAGAAAATTGTCCCTTTGATTCTGAAATACAGTTACATCTTGAATGAAGCCAGGCTTGCTTTATCAAACAGTGCACACGCTTTTCGCCGCTTTTAGAGTAAATACACAATATCAGGTTCATGATTATATTTTGGTTTGAATTATATCCAAGTATCATTATACCCCCAAATTGCATGCCTAACAAAAGTAGAACCAATACTTGGAGTGGAGATAACACAAAGGCGCTCGGTTGCTTGGTGAATGAGAGCGTATTTCACCTTGACAGTATTGCAGGCAAATCGAGAGATGAGCATTTTGAAAATGCTATAAACAGCTTAGCCTTTTCTTAGCATTTTGAAGAGCACATTAATAGCCTGGCCTTTTCTTAAGGGCTTTCTTTTTCCCTTAGCCAAATTTGACAGTAGAAGTGAACAGTGAGAGGATGGAATCAAAGTCAGCGCTGTGTTTTAAAAGCAGTGTGGGACTGATGTCATCCGTCATTGTCTTCAAAAGAATATAAGAATATTAAGTGGATGTCTCATGAACTTATACAAAGGATACTCTTCACTTGAGGACAGAATGATAATGCCTCACAGAAGAAAGATGTAATTCTAGCTGCTCATAGAATCTACTCAGACAGTTCTTGGCTGGTACAAAAAAAAAATCTGCAACTCTCAACCAAAAGAAGTTATATGAATAAAATTAATTCATTGAGACTTAGTAAATACCTGCTACAGAATATTTGGAACCTTGTGCCCAATGCTGTAAATGACAATTTAAAGAGAGTATTGTCATTCCCATAGTTTGGGCATTTTTGTTAAAAAGAAACCCAAACCTCTTTTTTGTTAAAAAGAGGCATATGGTAATGTAATAAAATTAGCCAAAGGAAGTTAAACAGCCTAGCACCACAATCTAGGATTTAACAGCCTAAAAAACTGGAGTGGGAGCTGTCCCACATGAACAGTGGTACACACAACCACACCCAACACCCAAAAAACTGCACAGGTTATTTCAAAGGGTGCTTTGAGAGTCGGCCTAGTATATCCTTTACCCTGTGGGTTTAAACACACTCAGCAACTCCATGACAGTTACCCAGCATGTTTGGGAAGAGGCGCTGACTAATTTTTAAAATTGCCTAAGCAGGCTGCCAGGAGCCGCCTGTTTCTCACCAGAGGAATAGGCCTAGAATTTGGGACTGTTTGGATCTTGTGGCAGATTGCATTTTCCCCAAATGGTTGCAGCAGTAGCTCCCAACCCACTACCCTTCTTGCAATTTGACATTGACGCTCCTCCTACGAAGAGGTGGAGTCTGTGTCCAACCTGAATTTGAGTGGATGTGGGAGTAGTGACGAAGAGTCATTCTATAATTTTCAAAGCGAGGGCATACACAGTGACAGAGCTCCTGCCTGGTTCTTTCAGGAGGCTCACTCTTGAAACACAGACACCACCCTGTGTGAAGGCCTCGCCAGCCACAGAGAGGTCACGTGTCGTGTCCTGGCCCCACAGCCCAGTCTGCATTCCCAGCCTCAGCCCCCAGCTAACAGCCAGCATCGAGCACCAAACCTAACGAGCCTTTGCACCTTCGGGGATTCCAGCCCCCAGCAGCTGAGTCACCCCAGCCTTGCAGTCTCCCCAGCCAATGTCCCCAAGACCATGGAGCAGAGACAAGTTGCCCCACCATGCCTTTTCCAGATCAGTGACCTACAGAATCCGTGAGCCTAATAAAATGGCGGTCATTCCGTGCCGCTACATTGGATGTGCTTTGTTATGTAACAAAGTCACTGGAACAGATGCCAATGGGGAATGGACGTGGTTAAAAGTGATGCCCGCAGCCCTTCCTAGCATCTCCATTACTCCAGCCTCTCTTTCGGGGATGTGCTCAGAGGCTTTATCCTCGGCATGTTGCTGTTCTTCTTCTACAGCCTCTCCTTAGGGAAACAATTCTACTTACACGGGTCTAATTCCAAGTGAACTCAGAGCTCTTCCATGATAGTAATATTAACTATTTTGCTTAGTATGTGCCAGGCACCATTCTCAGAGTTTTATATGGGATTAACTCACTTAATCCACACAAGCCTATGAGGTAAGTACAATTTTTATTCCCATTTTACAAATAGGGAAACTGAAGCATTGAGGTTAGACAACCTGCCTGAGGTTATAAAACTAACACATATCAGAGTTGGGTTGGGATTTGGGGCTGAGCAATCTGGCTGTCAAGCCTATCCGTTAACCACCATGTGCACGGCTTCCCAAACCCAGACTCGCACTCTCCCGCAGCGACATATTGCTGCTGACCAGCCAAGAGTCCCCAAACTGAAAAGGTGGGACAGTGCTGGCTTTGTTAACAGCATGGGTTCTGGGGTCTGCCTGTCTTGGTTATGACAGTTGCCAGCTGTGTGACTTTGGGAAGCCCTCTTAACCTCTGCCAATCTCTTTCTCCTTATCTTCAGGCACAACAATCAACCATTTTAAAACTACAACCACCGTCTTCTCCGTGTGCACGAGCATTAGTTCCCTCCCTCCCTTCTGGACTGTCGGCCTCTTCCAGGCAAGGACTCTTATCTTTCCCTCTCTTATTCCTCCAGTGGGTCCAGCACAGTCAGTGCCTAGCCCTCAGCTGCACCTTGTAAACTGAGCTGACGTCTTAGAAAATGGTTCTCTTTATTTATTTTTGTATCCCGGGCTTTTGATATTTGTCCCATTCTCTCCATTCCCATGAACAAAACCATGAATCGTGCCCTTACCACTGAGCCTACTGCCAAAGCTAAGACTCCTGATTTCTGCTTTGTTTTCCAAAGCTCTTCCTAATCAGAGGAAAATGCTTCACAAGTGCCTTTGATCATGTTTATATCTACCTAAGGATTCTCTACTGTCTCCCAATTATTTTCCAAAGTGATTAAAACTTTTGACCATGGGCCATAGGGGCTTCTACTAACTTGACTGCTTATAGGGAACTAGTGAACCTTTCTTAAAATGTGCCAAAGGGAATTTCTCACCTTTAGAATTATGTCAGGATAATATCAGAATATTAACCGATATTATTACTGAGGAATGGCGTTTGGCCCTTAGGCCTCCATTGCACACTGTACTGTAATTGCTTCTGTATTCGTCTGTCTCCCCCACGAAACTGAAGGCCCCCATGAAGACAGGGACTCTGGCTTATGTCTGTGTCTCAATGCCTAGTCCAATGGCTGACATACAGGAGGCATTTGTCAAATGTTTACTACACAAATGCATGAAACTGATGAGCCCAAAGTCACTGTTAATGTCAAGACTAGAACTGCAACCCAGGAGCATCTCTAGAACATGCATCATGAGCATTCATTCATTTAGCAAACATTTATTGAATATCTTCAGGAGGCCAAACTGGGCAAGACACTGAGAATAAAAACATAATAAGATCCAATCTTATTATGTAAGACCCTATCTGCCCTAGTAGTGGAGACAATTATGGAAGCACATCATTATAACAGTTTTATAAAACCTATTAAGTACAGAGATATAAACCACGGGCTTGAAGAGAGGGTGATGAAAGAAGGATTCTGAGTTAGATTAACATAGGTTTGAGCTGTCATTACCCATTTTTATGTGATAATCTACCAAAATTAGATACTGGCATTGTGGAGCAATAATTTCAGCTGACAGCCAGGGGTTATAAGTGGTCACAAGATATAGGTAGTCATATGATATAATCAATACATCAGACATAAAATTAAAGATGTAAATGGCTAAACATGGTATGTTAACGTATCTGTGGCTCTGTGTGTTCCTCTGGCTGTTCTTTTTTACCTTCTCTATACTTCTTCCCTAAATCATCTTAAAGACAATAATTATTTTGGTGACCAGCACGTGGTTGATGTCAATATATAATCATAAACACATCAAAAAATGATCATTTTAGGAATCAAAAATAAGAAAACATAGATACACTGAATTTAACCATGTGAAAAGAAATGCACATTCATAATGTACATAATAATGGAGTGTAAGTCATTAGAGTTTGACTGTCATTAAGGAGTTTTTTTAGGTTGAATTCAAAATATTTTTAAGAAAACATTGCATAAACTATTTTATGTTCAACTGGAGCTTGAAAAATAATGGCATCGGGCTGTACTGGTGCTTTCTCAATAAATTAGAGGAATTTTTGGATTTACTGTGAGATAAATTCATAATCTCTCTAATCCACCTGAGCCTCCTGCATTCTGTCTGTCATCACTCTCACTAGTACTCTCACTTCCCATGGGCCTCTGTCCTCCTCTGGCATCTGCCTCCATCGGCGTTTCCCTCTCCTTTACTCAGAAAGTTAAGTGCTGATGGAGAAAAATCACAAGCCAAGTAGCCTGGTGTCTCAACAAATTCATGACTTTTGAATCTCAGTGTGGCCCTCAATCCTTTTATTTGTCCTTGGTCAGCTTTCTTGCCCATCATACTCCATGACTGTGAATAGTCAAGGTTCTTCATGTCCCTCTTAGAAGACCATACCCTCAACCATCTACCGTACTCCAATAGTAGATAAACTTGCCTCCACTTCATTAAGAAAATGAGAACCACTGGGTGTGAACTGCCCCAGCTCCTCCCATCCTCTTCTTAGAAACGCATTTACACTCCTGCCCACCTCAGCCTGCTACCCGAGACCTAGGGAAAGAGGTGTCTGTCCTCCACTTCCAGTCAGCTGTCTCACCTGTGTCGTCGGGGTCTTTCTGATCTCTGCTCTCTCCCTTAACGCCTTGCTCCATCATTTGTCCTCTCTTCTAGACAAGCAACTTCCGCTCCTCCTACCCTCCCTTGTCTCTGTCTTTCTCCCTCAAGATTTCTTGTCCAAACCTCCTTAAAGATGTATCTACAGTTGCGACTTTCCCTTTCCCACTCCCGTTTTCTCACCCTCACGTTACCACCTCTCACTCCTCCATTCCCTGCAGCGCCTGCTCCCAGTATTCTAATAAAAATCAGTGGGTATAATTTAGTGAAAGATGCAGATCCTGGATTTAAGCAGAACTTTGACTCCTGCCTCCTTCATTTATAAACTGGGAGGCCTTGAGCATGCCCTTAATTTCCCTGTGCATCTGTTTTCTTCAGCTTTAAAATGAGGATAATATTAGTGACCAACTTCAGAGGATTCTTGTAATATTAAATGAGCTGGTGTATTAAAACACTGAACAGTGTCTGCACATGCCATGTGTTCAACAAATATTAACTGTGACAATTATTACTACTAGGAGTACTAGTAATCATTTTAGTGATTACTATCATTATTGTTTGTAGGTACTATGCTAGGTCTAGCTAAAAATCCTGAATTAAAAAACTCTCCTACTGAACTCATGCAGCCAAGAAAAATTACTTTGCAATCTCCTTCTAAAATGTGTCTTAGCTCTTGGCTTTGGGTAACTTTCCCCACCTTCAAACCAGGATCTGCTCCTAGGAATCTCCTCTCCATGCTGATTCTGTATGACTCTAGTTAGTTCAAAGCGTTTGCGCACGCGCGCACACACACACACACACACACACACACACACACTCTCTCTCTCTCTCTCTCTCTCTCTCTCTCTCTCTCTCTCTCTGATCAGGTGAATTTATTTGTATCATGTGAACCAATATGGGAATATGGAAGCCTAAACCTATGCTGTCTTGGCAACAACTGAAGTGTCTATACCAATGCCCTGTATGCAGCTGGAAGTCAGTAAGTTCTGATGGATGGATAGTGTATAAAACAACTCTGTCCTCCCCATGGCCAGTCACAGCAAGAACAGAAAGAACATTTTTAGCAACATGTTTGAATCCTATCTGATGACTTGGAAACAGCAAGAATTTGAACCTCTGCAAGCAATGAAAGGAGTGTTTTATTGTTGGTTCACCAGAAATTGTATTTAATGGTCATTTTTATTCCGTAATTAATCACTAAGAAGCTTAGCATTGAAGCATTAATTCCCTTCCTTCATTGCCTTGCTATTCTCAGTGGTTGTTTTTTTTTGTCATAGGCTGTGTGTGGCAATATCTATTTTAATTAGGAAGAGGCAATACCAGGCAAAGGCAACTGTGATAGGTATGTTCAGTAAGGAACCAAATTACACAGCAGGACCTCATCCNTGCTTTAAAGAGATAATTTGGGGTATGGTTTAAAGGTGAACTGGACTGTTCTCACCAAGAAAAGGTGATACTTAAGTGTGAGCTTAAAACTTAAAGGTGAGCTTAAATGTTCTCACCAAAAAGAAAAAGAAAAAAGTGAACTGCACTGGGAAGAGACAAGAGAAACATAAATCAGCTAGGAGGCTACCCAAACTGTTTGCGCAGGAAGTGATCATGGCTAAATATAGGCCAGCTTCAACGAGACAAAAAGGGTTGGAGGGCAGGCAGGACCCCCAGCACCCATCAGGGCATACCAGTTCTCTGATTAGCTTGCCAGGTTCCTGGTTTGTTTTACTAGAAGAGGAGAACACACATTCACTCCTATATTCCTTTCATTATCTGTATTTCTAATTGAGTTCTTACGACTGGATAAAGTATGTTTTCTTTCTGTATAAAAGGTTTCAGTAACACCCATGATGAGTTACTGTCACGATTTCGTCAAGAGCTATCAAACATGACACTGTCTATATCATTAATCATTTCACAAAGCAGATGGACAGCAATGTTACCTGATAAAAGACTTTCACTGCTCGTCTCCACATTTATCAAACAGAAATTTCACCTTAACAACATTCTATTTCTTGGGCATTATTTGAGGTAAACCACATACACACATCAGAAACTGGCTGATTCCACGTTGGGCTGTGAGAGGCCTCACGTGACCTCGCTACCCCCAAAATGAAGACAGGCAAAGCACTGAGTTCATCCATCCCATCAGAGATGCTGGCAGGGTGCTGTGGTTGGCGAGGGGCCTGGGGGGACACAGGAGGACCTTTNCTTTTACTTTCTATCACAGGGGTGAGCAAACTTTTTCTGTAAAGGGCCATACAGGAAATAAGACAGGCTTTGTGGGCATGTGGTCTCTGTCAAAGCTACCCAGCTCCATTGTTGTAGCTGAAAAGAAGTTGTAGGCTATATGTAAATGAATGACCATGGTTGTGATCTAATAAAATGTTATTTACAAAACAGGCAGTGGGCCAGACGTCGTTCCTAGGCTTCAGTTGCTGACCCCTACTCTAACATATCACTCATTTTTTATTCTTCATAGCATTTAACAAAATATTAAGTTATCTAGCTTATTGATTTATTTACTTCTTCACAAAAATGGCAGTTCCAAGAGAGTGGGGTCCTTATTGCTTGTTCAGAGCTTGCCCTCTGGCGCCTAGAAAGGAGTTCCTGACACATAGATAGTTTACTCTTAATATTTGTTGGTTGAATAAATGAATGAATATCACTTCACAAAAGGAGAAAGACAGGTTGCCAACAAACATATGAGCTAAATTTGGCTGTATTAATAATAAAGAGTAAAAATGTCATTTTTCACTTGTCAGGCCTACAATGGTTAGAGGAGGAGGAGGAGGAAAAGGAGGAGGACAGGCAGCAGAAGGAGGAGTGAGAAAAGAATGGAAAGAAGAAGAACTAGTGCAGATGAATATGGGCCAAGTGGCCTTCTCATCTACCAGTGATGGATGAGACAATCAGTGCAACATTTCTGGAAAGCCATTTGTAATTATATAACAAAATGAATAGAGTAATACCTTGGTTTACGAGCATAATTTGTTCTGGAAACAAACTATTCATATTGCAAGACATCACTCGTTTACCACGTTAAAATGTATTAGAAATGTTTGCTCGTCTTGCGGAACACTCGCAAACCACGTTACTCTCAATTCAAGGACTCCTGTGTACCCATTCAAAAATAGGCNGCAACCAGGCTGCAGACAGGAAGCTTCGCAGCCACGATGGCAGAGGTGAAGTGGTAAGCGAAGTCAGAAGACGGAAAAGCCTTGAAACAGTTGAAGGAGGCAAATGACCACCTGCCTGGCCCAGTGATTCCGATACAGGCACAGCGTGCATGTGCATGCCCGTAGGTATGTGGGGTGCAGGTATCTTCATCCAGGGAAGGAGGGACATTTTTATGGACAAGAACTAAATGGTCCAAAACAGCAAACTGACATCAGGAAAAAATTCAGGAATGTCAGTGCTCCAATTTTAGTCTTATTTTGCCTCCTAAAAGAGGATTAACAAGAGCAATTCCCCACGAACTGATCTTATCTTGACCCTCATAAGAGCACAGGAAACACCACCCTGGGTGAGAGAAATTGTCCATTTTCACTGTGCCGCCAACAGACAGGTCAGATGAAAGGTTGTCAGGCACCCTCCTCAGTGATGGCCTCAGTGACAGGGGCATAACAACATTTTGGAATAAAAAAGAACCCTGTCAGTTTTACTACCTTCTACACTGCAGAAATTATAAGCATTTTCATAATGTGGTTCTGAAAAAAAAAAAAATCTTGCCATGTTTCTGGATGTACAGGCCAAGTGCCTGATTGCCTAATTTTGTTGCTTAGCTATGTTGGTATATGACCTGTGTCTAGATTTTCTGGAGAGAGAG